>NC_054886.1:34614019-34914019 GCF_018320785.1 Cheilinus undulatus | reverse complement strand
CTTGTGTTTTCTCCTTTGGTTGTTCACTCCTCTCCTCTTTCTTCCTCTGCTCCCTTGTCATCCGTTTTTCCACATTTGTGTCGTTCTTCTCCGTAGCTTTTGGCTCCTTTTTCTCCTCATCATTCTTCCTTTGCACCTTCTCATTTTCACTCCCTTTCTTCAGTCTGTCCTCTCTCTTTTTCTCCTCTTTGTCCTTCTCTACCTCTGACACCCTCTTGTCTTTCTTCTCTGATCTTTCCGTCTTCTTCTCCTCCACTACACTTTTTTCCACCTTTTTATCCTGAGATTTCTTCTCTCTTTCTGTAACTTTTTCCGAGCTCTTATTCGTATCTTCTGTCTTTCCATCGTCGCTGGTCTTCTCATTTTTCTTCTTCTCCAACTCTGCAGTCTTTTCTGCCTTTCCATCATCAGATTTCTTCTCTCTGGTTTCCCCTTGTTTCTCTCTTTCCATCACCTTTTCAGAGTTCCTCTTCTTGTCTTCTTCCTTTCCTTCTGGGCTTGTCTTTTCTTTCTCTCCCTCCTCCTTCTTCTCAACCTCTGTGACCTTCTCATCATCCGGTTTCTTCTCTCTCTCTGTCACTTCTTCTAAGTTCTTCTTCTTTTCTTCTGTGCTTGTCTTTTCCTTCCCTCCCTCTTTCTTCTCTGTCTCTGCAACCTTTCCTGTCTTTCTATCATCGGATTTCTTCTCCGTCACTTCTTCTGGGTTCTTCTTTTCATCTGCCCTGCTCGTCTTCTCCTCGGTTTTTCTTTTCTCGACCTCTGTGCTCTTTTCCACCTTTTCATCCACAGATTTCTTCTCTTTCTCTGTCACTTTTTCTGAACTCTTCTTCTCTTCTACCTTTCCTTCAGCGCTCGTCTTCTCCTGCTCCTTCTTCTTGTTTTCCTCTTCCGCTGCCTTTAGCGTCGATCCTCCCATCATCGTCTTCACCTGAATCTTTGTCCCTTGTCCAGCAGCTTTCACAATCTTTCCGATGATTTTTCTCTCATCCTTCTTCTCCTCCTCGTCTTTCTGCGTCTTTGTTTCGTTGCTCTTTGTGTCCTTACTTTTCCCATCTTCCTCTTTCTTTTCTCTCTCTTTCCTTATTTCGTCGTCCTTCCTCCTTTCATCAGTTGTCTTCTGTTCGTCCTTCTTCCTCTCCGTTATTGTTTTCACCTTGTCCTTTTCTTCTAGTTTTGTTCTTTCCTTCTCTTTGGCTTCTTTTCTGTCCGTCTTTTGGCTTATCAATCCTCTGCTTCCCATTTTCTTGCTAATGACTTTGTTGACAACCCCAGACTTCCTGAAAGTGTAAGAAACCAACATTGAACACTGACTTTAACACAATAGCCAGTTAAAATAGCGTGTACATCTGTGTGGATCTTACTGTGAGCTCTTCATCTCCCTCCTCCTCACTTCCCTCCCATCCTTCAGCAGACCTCTCAGAGATTTGAACAAGCTCTCTCTATTAGCAGCCAGGCGGCGCTGTTTCTGCAACAAACAAAAGTCCAACATTCAGCTTCATGTGTCATGAATCTGTTAAACCTAACCAATAAACAGAACACAGTGTTTGCAAACGCTTTTCATTGAGAGAGGGATTATTGTTTATTTCTGAAAAAGCACTGTAGGAGAAGGTGTTACCTCATCCTCCATGGAGCTGCTCTCTCTCTGTCTGTCTTTAGAAGCATCCTTGTCCTTCTTCTCTTTCTCCACTCCCTTCATCTTCATCCTTTCACTCTCTCCTTTCCTTTCCTCCTCTGTCCCCTTCTTCTTCATCTCTTGACTCTCCTCCCTCCTCTTCTCATCGTTTGTTTCTTTCTTTGTTCTTCCTTCATTCTCTGACCCTGAACCTCCCCTAGCCCTCCTCTCCGTCTTTCCTTCTCTTTCATCTTCCTTCTCTTCATCTGTTCTCCTCGTCTTCCTCCCTTCACGTTCTTTGGTTCTCTCCTCTGTTTTCTTCACCTCTTCCTCTTCCATCTTCCTCTTTCTTCTTCTTCTCTCCTCGTCTTTATCGTCTAACCTTATTTCTCTCGCTCTTCCTTCACTCTCTGATCTTGTTGCTCTCTGCATCCTTTCCTCTCTCTTTTCATTCGTTTTACCATCTTTATCCCCTCTCTTTTCACTCCTCCGGCCTTCGCTCTCTGATCTTGTTTCTCTCCTTGTACTCTCCTCTGCTTCTTCCTTGCCTAAATCTTGTTTTGTTTTTTTGTCTTTCTCTCTTTCTCTGGCCCTTGCTGTCCATCCGTCACTCTCTGATCTTGTTTCTCTCATCCTCCTCTCCTTTGTCTTTTCTTTATCGTCATCTTGTTTTGTCTTCCAGTCTTTCTCTCTTTCTGATCTTGTTTCTCTTCTTGTCCTCTCCTCTGTCTTTTCTTTGCTTTCATCTTGTTTTGTTTTAGTGTCTTTATCCCTTTCTTCGCTTCTTGCCTTCCTCCCTTCGCTCCCTGATCTTGTTTCCCTCCTTGTCCTCTCCTCTCTCTTTTCATAGCCACCAACTTCCTTTGTTCTGATGCCTTTCTCCTCTCTCTTATCGCTCCTTGTCTTCTTCTCTTCACTCTTGGATCTGGTTTCTCTTGTTGGTCTTTCCTCTGCTTTTTCTTTGACTCTGTCTTCTTTTGTTCCATCATCTTTCCCTCGTTCCTTCCTCCCTTCACTGCCAGATCTTGTTTCTCTTGTTGGTCTTTCCTCTGCTTTTTCTTTGACTCTGTCTTCTTTTGTTCTATCATCTTTCCCTCTTTCCTTCCTCCCTTCACTGTCAGATCTTGTTTCTCTTCTTTTCCTCTCCTCCTTATTTTCCTTAACATAATCTTGTTTTGTCTTTCCGTCTCTTTCTCTTTCTCCACTCCTGGTCTTCCTCCCTTCACTCTCTGATCTTGCTTCTCTTGTTGGTCTTTCCTCTGCTTTGTCTTGTTTAATTTTCTCATCCCTCTCTTTCTCTGCACTCCTCGTTTTCCTTCCTTCACCCTCTGATGTTGTTTCTCTCCTTGTCTTCTCTTCTGTCTTCTCTTTGCTTTCATCTTGTTTCATAATCTTGTCCTTATCTCCTCCTTCGCTCCTTGTTTTCCTCCCTTCACTCTCGGATCTTGTTTCTCTTGTTGCTCTTTCATCTGCTTTTCCTTTGTTGTCCTTTGTTGTTTTACCATCTTTCTCTCCTTCTCTGCTCCTTGTCGTTCTCCCTTCACTGTCTGATCTTGTTTCCCTCCGTGTTCTTTCCTCTGCCTTTTCTTTGCCATCATCTTGTTTTATTGTCTTGTTCTTATCCCTTTCTTCACTCACCGTTTTCCTCCCTTCACTTTCGGATCTTGTTTCTTTTGTTGTTCTCTCCTCTGTCTGTTCTTTGCTTTCATCTTGTTTTATTATCTTGCCCCCATCTCTTACTTCACTTCTTGTTTTCCTCCCTTCACTCCCAGATCTTGTTTCTCTTATTCTTTCCTCTCCTTTTCCTTTGTCTTGTTTTGTTTTTTCATCTTTCTCTCCTTCTCTGCTCCTTGTCGTTCTCCCTTCACTGTCTGATCTTGTTTCCCTCTGTGTTCTTTCCTCTGCCTTTTCTTTGCCGTCATCTTGTTTAGTTATTTTGTTCTTATCCCTTTCCTCACTTCCTGTTTTCCTCCGTTCGCTCCCTGATCTTGTTTCTTTTCTTGTCTGCTCCTCTGTCTTTTCTTTGCCATCATCATGTTTTTTTATCTTTT
Organism: Cheilinus undulatus; assembly: GCF_018320785.1. Taxonomy (NCBI): domain Eukaryota; kingdom Metazoa; phylum Chordata; class Actinopteri; order Labriformes; family Labridae; genus Cheilinus; species Cheilinus undulatus. The sequence continues at coordinate 34,910,356 of NC_054886.1, read as the reverse complement.
CCTGATCCCTCACTTCACTTCTTGTTTTCCTCCCTTCACTTTCGGATCTCGTTTCTCTTGTTGTTCTCTCCTCTGTCTTCTCCTTGCCTTCATCTTGTTTTGTTTTCCCATCTTTCTCTCTCTCTGTGCTCCTGGTCTTTCTCCCTTCACTCTCTGATCTTGTTTCTGATGTAGCTTTCAAATCTCCTTTTTCTCTGCCTTCATCTTGTTTTGTTATCTTGTCTTTGGCTGTTCTTTCAATCTCTGATCTTGTTTCTCTAGTCTTTTCTTTGATGTTGTCTTGTTTTGCTTTGTCTTCTTTCCTCCCTTCTCTGTCTGATCTTGTTTCTGTTGTCATCTTCTCACCTCTCTTTTCTTTGCCATCATCTTGTTTTGTTATCTTGTTCTCAGCTCGTTCTTCGCTCCTGGTCTTTCTTCCTTCACTGCCTGATCTCGTTTCTCTCTGTGTCCTCTTCGCTCGCTGTTCATTGCTACCGTCCTCCTTCATTTTTTCCTTTTTCTCCTCTCTTTTTTCACTCCTCGTCTTCCTCCCTCCAGTGTCTGATCTAGTTTCAGCCATCACTCTCTCCTCTGTCTTTTCTTTGCCATCATCTTGCTTTGTCTTCCCGTCTTTCTCTCTTTCTGCACTCCTTGTCATCCTCCCTACTTGCCTTGCCTCTGGCCTAACTTCCACCTCTTTAATTGCCTCTTTTACTTCTTCATCCTTCTTCGTTTTCTTTTGTTTCTCCTCCTCTGCTCTCTCTTCCTCTTCTCTTTTCCTCTTCACTTGGCTCTCTGATGACGTCTCTACTTGCTCGGTCTTCTCTTCCTGCTCTTTTTGTCCTCTTAATGTTCGCGTTGGAGTTGACTCCATGATCTTGGGCTTCTTGCTGACTGTAAATAAAAATTAAAATCATTGTTTTACCAGTTTTATCTCAGTTACTGTTGATTGCTTGCATGTTTGTATTTGTTAGTTACCTGGTGAAGTCACTTCAGGAGCAGGAGGTGTCTTCCTCTTGTTCTGCTCACCATCCACCTGGTGAGAAAGCAAGGATATTAAACATTCTGCCAGAATGCCGGCAATCAGAGGCCAGCTTTCCATCCAGTTCACTTGGTGCAGGCCCGCCCACAGAATGGACCCTCCTCGGGTGTGATTTATTGAGGGTATCAATGCATGTGTGTTGGATCAGTAGCAGCGGTGTTAGCATTCCTGCTAACAGTCACATTAATTCAGAGCTAAAAAGTGTATCATTCACCCCTCTTAACAACCTTTCCTGCCCATTTTTGCTACTTCTATTTGCCTATTTTATTCAATTTACATACTTTTTTAACCCATTTTTGAAACATTTAACTTTTCATCTTCCTCTGCCTTGATGATGTTGTTCTTGAATGTCTTTCATGGACTTAAGACAGATGATGTCATCCTTTAATGTCATTGATAGACTTAAGAAAGATGATGTCATCCTTTAATGTCTTTGATAGACTTAAGAAAGATGATGTCATCCTTTAATGTCATTGATAGACTTAAGAAAGATGATGTCATCCTTTAATGTCATTGATAGACTTAAGAAAGATGATGTCATCCTTTAATGTCATTGATAGACTTACGAAAGATGATGTCATCCTTTAATGTCATTGATAGACTTAAGAAAGATGATGTCATCCTTTAATTTCATTGATAGACTTAAGACAGATGATGTCATCCTTTAATGTCTTTGATAGACTTAAGAAAGATGATGTCATCCTTTAATGTCTTTGATAGACTTAAGAAAGATGATGTCATCCTTTAATGTCTTTGATAGACTTAAGAAAGATGATGTCATCCTTTAATGTCTTTGATAGACTTAAGAAAGATGATGTCATCCTTTAATGTCATTGATAGACTTAAGAAAGATGATGTCATCCTTTAATGTCATTGATAGACTTAAGAAAGATGATGTCATCCTTTAATGTCATTGATAGACTTAAGAAAGATGATGTCATCCTTTAATGTCATTGATAGACTTACGAAAGATGATGTCATCCTTTAATGTCATTGATAGACTTACGAAAGATGATGTCATCCTTTAGTATCCGATAAACTTAAGACAGATGATGTTATCAAGGGTTATAAAACATTCAGTACATTCAGTTCCAATTAAAAGCATGTTTATGCCAAACGAGGTAGAAAAGCTGTTAAAAGTGGCTCAGCTAGCCTCTTAGCTCAGTCCTAGACTCCTCTAGACTCTTGTCTCCTTTCGTCTTTTTAGACAAATAGTAGGAGATCTGCAGAACTTTGTCCTTAGTGATCTGGATCACCTCCTCTCCAGGTAAATCAGTTAACTTGTGGTAAAAATCACTTATTTGTAAAGTGTAGGGATCATAGCTAATGGATATCGATATTTTCTGATAACTGTAGCATGCGGGTCCACCTAGAGATTTTGCAGACTAACATTCCTCCATTCACATTCACTGAAAATGCCCTTGGACCACCAGGAGGGTTCGATAAAGACGCTGTCAGTGATTAGGTTTATCTAGAGACAACATGCACAGGTTGGTCGGTGTTGGTGTTAATTTAGTTTGCCCGTTTTTTCTTTGGTTTACAAAGAAAAAAGGCAGAAAAGAGGGTTTTGTTGGAAGGAGAAAATCAAGTAAAGTATTTTCTACTTTATCTGACAAGTTCCTTCCCCCTTTACATCTGTACCTATTGCTATAAATTCATTTACTTATAAGACTTTTAAGCAATTTAACACCAGGGTGGCTACCTTGGACTCTCCTGCTGTGCTCTGTGTCGTCTGTTTAGTCTCGTTTGTGTCTGTTTTGTTGGAGGTTGGAGATGTTTCGGCCTCCTCTGAAGCTGGTTTGGAGTCTGTTGCCTTTGCTGAAGCTTCATCTGTAGTTGGACTTTTTATCTGAGCCACAGCTTTGCTTGATTCAGTCGATGTTTTAGTGTCATTGGCTTGTTTCTCGACTGGTTTGTCAGAGGCACTTGAAGACACTTTGGAGGGAGTTTTTGGACTTAATATTGTTGTAGTCTGAGGAGATAGCAAGAAAAAAATCAATATTTTTTCATTTATTATGGGCTACAAGCAGCTTCTTTGAGTTTAAGCCTCAATTTTTTGCTCAATCACACATCAATTAATGTTTCATGGCTGAAAAACCCTGAAGAAACTATGTTAAGGACATCTTCACTAATTCTCTGTCCTTACCTCCTTGTTCTCTGCAGAAATAGTACTTTCAATCTTCTCGCTCCTGGCTGCTGCCCTTCTACTCCTGGCATCTGCAGTAGCATCTGTAGTGTTGATGTCTGCTGTTTTCTCTGCCGCAGATCTTAAAGACGCTCTTGTTGGAGTCTGAGCCACAGCAGGAGTTTCCTTTACAGCCCGGTTTGGAGTACTTCTTCCACCAGCTGGTTTACTTTCAGGCTTGACAAGATCGGGTTTACTGGGGGTTGATTTAGCAGGGGTACTTCTCTGTTTGTTATCTGCCGGTTTGGCTGCAGGCGCTGGTTTAGCAGGCGTTGCTTTGGCTGAAGAAGTTTGTTTGGCAGGTGTGTTTTTAGGAGGCGTGGTCTGTGTTGGCATCTGAGGAGGAACAGAGTTTACAAATCTCTCAAAAAATCAAATCTAACCAACATGGTCAACAATGTTTCAATGCAGACAAAACGCCAATGCCTACGTGCAATTTAGACCAGGGGTTCTCAGCTGTCTAACCTCAGGACCAACTACCACCCGCACAAGAAAACAGACCCAAATTTACCCCAAAATTTTCAACCAGTCATGTTTAAAAGGAACAGAAAACCCTGGAGATATGACAGAACAAACATGCATAAAGGAAGCCCTGTAAGGACATGCATGTAGTTTGTATTTATTGAGGTAAAGCTGGATGTTTCCCAGAGATCAAGATATTAACGACTTATCCCAGTAATTATGGAGTTTATGGCTGATCACACTCATGCTGCCCTCACCTGCTCCCTTTGCAAGCTGTTTTGCAACCCTCCTCCACCCCAGCTCCTCCTTCATTCTGCATCTGACTTTATCAAAGTCATTATAATGTTAATGACGTCTGCTCTGGGGGCTTTGCTGCTTCTCTCTCAGCCTCAGAGTTTCCTTGTAGGCACAGGAAAGGCTGCAACATGTGTTGTTACTGCGGGATGTTTTGCACATAACAACTTCCAATAAGGAAAACATTCACCGCCGCAAATCGTGTTTCTCGACAAAGTGGTCCTGACTAAACTAGCATCCTTATTTCAATACAACAGGACAAATAAAGCAAGATCATGAGAAAACAACCTAAACGTACTTGTTATCATGGCAAAACTGGGTCAAATAAAATACACGGATATAAATCTGTTTAGGGCAGTGTTACTCAACCCTGCTCGACCATGGAGCCAAATTGCTGAAAAATGCTTTTGCAAGAGCCCCAACTTAAGGGTTGAGAAATGGCAAAACAGTTAAATTGGCAATAAAAATAAGTGAAAGGAGGCAAAAATGGTCAAAAAGCAGCAAAAATGGGGATAAAAGTGGGGAAGAATAGGCATACAATGGACAAAACTGAGTGAAAAGTGGCAAAAATGGGTGCAAAGTCACAAGAAATTGAGTCCCACCTGGTCAAACATGCAGCAAAAAATTAGTGTAAAGTGACTAAAATGGGCAAAAAAGATGGGGAAATGGGGGAAGAAATTGCATTGAATGGCAAAAGGCATCTTAAATGTATGAAAAGTGGCAAAAAAGGAGGAAAAATAGCAAAAAAGCAGGATAGAAGTGGCTGAAACTGGTGAAAAGGGCAAAAATGGGGCAAAAGTAGCAAAAGATGAATGAAAAGTGGCTTAAAGTGGTAAAAATGGACTGAAAGCAGCAGAAATGGATTTAAAGTGACAAAAATGTAAAAAGGGACAAAAAATGCAGATAAAGGCAATGGAAATACACAGAGAAAAAATAGTGGACAATAAAGTTTGACCATTAATACCTACTGTATGAGCGTGGGAAATAAACTGATTAATGAGACTTGCAATGGATAATTTCTGAGGTCAAAGTCTCTATTTTTAGGGTTTCTGGGGAAAAATATTTCAAATTAAGACAAACAAGAGCCACAAATCATCACAAAAGAGCCGCGTTGGGTATCACTGGCTTAGGGCTTCCATACATCGTATGTAAAAAAAATTTGGCACAGTTTTACCTTTTTCAGCCCACCTTTGAGACCCACTGGAAACAACTCTGCACCTTTCGTTCGGTTGCTTAAGACTTCATTTTTGTTGCCGTGGTATCAAACATGGATGATTTGGTTTTTACCAGAACTGTACCAAAGTAAAATATCCTGGGATTGTGGCGTCTATGCATGAATGACTGTTACAGCAGCTGAACAGAGCATGTGCTCACTATTAAAACAAGACAAGAACAACATGAGAGAATAACAAACACTGACTTTGAGTTTACTCCCGATCCCCGGCGTGTTCTGGATCTCCCACATGCCCTCGGCGAAGCCTTTGATTCGGACGCCGCTGCCGTATTTCATCTTGTTGCCGACAAAGGGGATGACGTTCTCTGGAGGGAGGGTACCTCTGAGGAAGGAAGATAAACCGATCACAGATCAATCAGTGACGTTCATGGTATAAAAGGAAGTGATGTCAGGAATGCTCTGCAGTGTTTACGTACACTTGATGAGTCCCAAAGTAGAAGACCGGGATTCTCTTCTTGTAGCCAGACTCTGACTTACACACCTGAAAAAAAAAAACAGAGAACATTTATCACGTACGTCCTTCATCACAGAATTATTTTTAAACAGCTGAATCAGCGTGTGTGTGTGCGTCTCTGACCCTGGCAGGCCAGAAAGGGAAGCCCTTCATCTTGGCGAACACCAGGTCCCCCGCTTTAAACTGGTCGCCGTTTTTCCCGGGCATCCTGCTGCTTCAGAGCTGGACCCTAGAGAAAGAAAAAACACTGCCATTGTAGAAAACTCGTCACCTCCATCATCATTAAGGAGTTTCCTGTTAAACCTTTGAGCTACTCACTGACTGTTAAAAATGTGAGTCATCTCCATCAGTACAAAAATAGGGCAAAATATCCTCAAACTGGCCCGTCTGCTCTGACCAATAAAGTAAACTAGGATCTCTTGTGTAGGTTATCTTGTGAATAAGATTGCTAATTTTCCTACAATAATTATTTCAGTCCTGGACGCCAGATCATCAAAAGTTTACTACTTATTAAAGCTGATTGGTCTAACAACTTAATTCCAGCCAACAATGCGATATCACAGCGCATCAGGATTGATCAAGAATGGCTGCATCCTCAATAGACTAATGTCTACTTTCATCAGTGGAGGCAGGCAGACGGACACATAAAAACCAGAGATACTCAACGTGTGGCTCTGCAGCCTCATGTGGCGCTTTTATGTCTGAGTTTGAAACAATATTCCCATTTTTGCCACTACCTTCTGACACTTTTATCCTGCTTTCTGCAATTTTTTGCACCTTTTGTCACCCTTTTAACCACTTGTCACCCATTTAAGCTGCCTTTTCCAAATAAATGCGACCTATTTTCCATTTTGCCACTCTGATGCTTTTTGCCCATTTTGCCACCTTTTTGCCCATTTTGGTCACTTTTCACTTATTTTTGCCCCATTTTTGCCACTTTTGGACCATTTTTGTCACCTGTAACTCTTTTTTTTTAACACATCACACCCATTTTTGCCACTTTTGCCCCATTTTTGTCACTTTTCAATCCATTTATAACACTTTAATACTGCTTTTTGCCCCTTGTTGCCCCTATTTGCCACTTCTCACCCATTTAAGCTGCCTTTTGCAGTTAAAGTTCACGCAATTCCCTATTTCCCACCTTTTTTGCTAATTTTTTTACCCATTTTAGTCGCTTTTCACTTGTTTTTGTCACATTCTTGCCACTTTTAGACCATATATGCCACCTGTAACCCATTTTTGCCACTCTTCCCCTTTTGCCTATTTTTGCCACTTCTCGTCCATTTAAGCTACCTTTTGCAATTAAATGACACCTTTTAGCTGATTTTTGCCCATTTTAGCCACTTTTCACTCATTTGTTGCCACATTTTTGCCACTTTTGAACCATTTTTTTCCACATCTCACCCATTTTGCCACTTTCTGCCCCTTTTCTTCCAGTGTTTACGCTCTTTGGCGCATTTTTGCCACTTCTTTGTGTCATGTTTCAATCTATTTGTGACACTTTGATCCTGCTTTTTTTGCAACTTTTTGCCCCTTGTTGCCTATTTTTGCCACTTCTCACCCATTAAAGCTGCCTTTTGCAGTTAAATTCCACTTAAGTTAATTCCCTATTTTCCAACTGTATTATAATATTTTACCCATTTTTGTTGCTTTTCACTCATTTTTGTCAAGTTTTTGGCACCTGTAACCCATTTTGCCACTTTTCCCCCAGTGTTTGCCCCTTTGTGCCTGTTTTTGCCACTTCTTGCCCATTTAAGCTGCCTTTTGCAATAAAATGACACTTTTTGCCATATTTTCCCCACCTTTTTGCTGATTTTTGCCCCCTTAACTTAATGTAGGGTCACTTCCGACCCATTTTGCCACATTCTGGCCTTTGTTGCCACTTTTTCTCCCAGTGTTTGCTGCTTTTTGACCAATTTTAACTTTTTTTAATTGCCACTTTTCACCACTTAGATTGAGGTTCTTTTTAACAATTTGGCTCTTTGGTTGAGTAACACTGATATAAACCATAAATACCAATGTGGATTTCTCTACGTAGTTAATAGAAAAACATAACAGAGCAGCACAGTGAGTTTTTGTGATGTTTATTCCAGCCGTTGAAACCGATATTCACACTGATTTATGATGATTAATACACGTAGAAACAACATACTCCATATACATTAAGGTTCGTTTAAATGAACACATTGGAGGGTGATAAATGTGGTTTTTGAGCAGTTTTGACTTCTGTTCTTGCTCTCTCCTGAAGATTTAACCATTCATTTCTAATGTTGTCTAGAATAACCTCAGATTCAACGTGTCGACAGTTAAATCACTCTGTTCCCCCGCTTCTACAGCTACATCTTACCAGACTGAGGCGATAACTTTCAGAGTTAGTCGGTAGTTTCATTATCAGCAGCATGTTCTTTCATTGTTTACAAATACACTCATGTTAGCACTGAAGCTAATGCTAGCCTACTGCTCGTTATTTGTCATTTTTACAATCTAATTTTGTGTTAAATGTTTAAACTCCGTGGTTAAAGGGACAGCAGAAGAGTACTCACCGAAACAAGCTGATAATCTCCTTGAAATGGCGCTAAATGTTTCACGGCTTCCTCGGTTATACCGGAGGACTCTTGTAACTAAGCTACGCTCTCCTGCAAGTCGCCATGTTGGCCGTTGAATTCGAATCACGTGAGGCGTGATTTCCCGCCCACTACTGGACCGTACCAAGAAAACAGATCGTACCACTTCAGGGAAAACCGAGTTATGCTAGCAAAAAAAATGTAAAATTTCGATATTTTTAACAACAGCAACAAGTAAAAGAAAATGCCGTCGAATATTTTTGGAAGCCGTACTTTATCCATTTATTACAATGTTCTCTGGTGGGCTATTCACTCTAAATAACAACCAACTATCGGTTTGTTTCATACTCTGTGATAGAGTACCAACAAATTTAATATTTCACCAGGACAAAAATCACGAAAACTATGGAAGCCCAAATCCACCAAATTAAACAAAAGAAACTGTGAAATAAGGCAAATTAAAAAAAAAATCCTAAGTCGTATTTACCAGAAAAAAAGTCAAAAATATGAGTTAAAAAGTCAAAATTATGAGTTAAAAAGTCAAAATTACGAGTTAAAAAGTCATAAATATGCAATAAAACTCATTTTAACAAGAAAAACAATCAAATTTATGCAAAAGATAATCATAAAAATGATATACAAAGTTGAAATCATGAGATAAAAAGTCATAATTTTGGCTTTCATAGTTGTGATTTAGGATTCTTCTTCTTTTTAAACGACGCCACTTCCACATTTTTCTGTGGTGGGAATTGGCTTCCATTAGAAAAAAGTGGTATTTAGTGACAAAAGGATTCTTAAATGGGTGAAAAGAGTCGAAAAATGGTATAAAGGGACAAAAAGTTTCTCTGTTTTAAGGTTTTCTGGGGGAATAATATTTAAAAGAAGATATCAAAGAGCCACTAATAATCACACATTGAGTATCACTGCCTTATAGTTACTATAAGTCTATTCATTTTCCTCCATGCACAGCAGAAGGTAGGAAAGCAAATCACTTTTTTTTTTCTGGTTTATGGTTCCACGCCTCCCCTGAAGCTCTGTGGCGCCCCCCAGGGGAGGCCCACCTCACACTTTGAAAACTGCTGATGTAAAGGAAATAAGAATGTTAAGAATAAATATTGTCTGTTATTGGTGTTTAAATCAGTGGTAGACACAGGATGATGAATTATGAAATTATTTCATATGTGTAGGGGCTCCTTGTAAAGTTGTAGTACATTAAAGTGAAATTAAAAAAAACCCTCAGATAATATAAAGTGTTATATTACATGATTAAACTAATTACACCACTCTAATAAAAAAGATACAAAGATACAAACTAAATTATTTAGGTATTTATTTCACACAAAACATACACAGGGAAGGTAATATTCTGAAAAAATACTTAATTCATAAGAACTCTGCACTTTATATTTCTGTTGGACATGAGGAAAGTCTGACAAATTTGTCCGTTAATCCCTACCTCCCCCTCTCTGCCGGTGTTATTAACCATTATAACACTTTTCCTTAAACCCTGGCATTTACGTGCCAATTTTCACATTTGAGGAACATTTTCTTTTGACTAAACAAAAACAAGGTGTGTATTTTTTCATAGATATTTAATGTCAGTTGCATTTTGCAACAAATTATCCAGGATACAAGGACAAACTGACACAAAAACATCCTTTATTTATGTTTATCTGTATAGCTTAGTGCTATAAATTATTGGACACACCATTTTAGGTACGTACCAAAAGAATCCTTATTTTTCTGTATTATACAATGACAGGGTTTTGCAGCCATAGGATACATTTCATGTACATGGCCCTTAAAGAGTTTCTGAGATATAACCACAGTCCGTAATGGACTAATACATTTTGGTTGATAAGCAGTCTCCATATCACATGGTACAGACTTCCATTACTGACTCTGTGAGGAGATTATTCCCCTACTGACCTCCTGGTGTAAACACAGAATCATCCAACTTATTTTAAGTTTACAGGGCCTCACAGACTGAAGCCTAGCTTGGTTCAGTCAAAGACAGCCATAGATGCCTCCATGCTATCGCACATACTGCTGACGCTGTTAGGCACCATAGATGGCCAATCAATCCACAGACATCCTGGTACGTAGGAGGAATCTGTTCATAAAGCAGACATCCCATAATTAAACATTAGTCCCAGACAGCTGTTTGTTAATCACTTCCACTGTCGCTGTCGTCGTCCTCCTCCTCCTCCTCCTCCTCTTCCTCCTCCTCCTTCTTCTCCGTCTCCTCTACCAGTCCTGAGAAGAAGTCGTTGTCTCCGTGAGCTTTCTTCGTGAGAGATTTCATCCGTCCGTCTTTCTTCTTTCTCTTGCGATATTCGTTGACCGTCTGACTGGGTAAACTGGAAATGTCCCAGAACTTGATGAGCTGGTCGTGGGCACTGCTGGCCAGGAAGCGGGAGTCCCAGGACGTGGCGAGCTCTTCGATGGGTTCGCCGACGTGCTGCCCGATGCAGCCGATGACCCGGTTGGGAAGGAGGTTGACGGCTCTGAGGAGAGACAGATTTAACTGTTAAAAAGTTTACGTGACTGGTGAAGTTAGAAGAACTGGACTGATCCCAGATAGCTGGCTCGAGAGGAAACTGTCCTTAGTTTGGATTCAACCACAGAATTATCTCACTTTAACTTCTGGATGTTAGAGGACTGGGATACCACACGTCTGAAAAGAAACCAGAGATTTTAGTGGTGGCTGTTTTGGATCATTATCTTAAGATAACAAAAGAGCAATCGAGTCTTGAGTTAGACTATTAGAAGACCTGACTGGACCACTGGAAAACCTCATTGGACCACTGAAGGCATCTGGTCCGTTAAAAAGCCAGATGGTACCGCCAAATAAGCATTGAGAAACCAGCAAAGGCTGTCAAAAACACTGGTTTGGCCAAAGACATGGTCTAATTGGGAAGCCTAAAACCAGACGGGACCATCTTAATGCCATCTTTGGCTATTTTATACATAGAATCATCACTGGAGGTACACAATGGTGGACCACTGAAAAACCCCATTGAAAAACCAGATTTTTCTCTCTAAAAAAAAGAGTTTAAAGTCCAGACACAATAAAGCGGTCCACTGATAAACCTCAATAGACCATTTTAAATCAACAGGAACGTAGAAAGACCAGTTGGAACCAGTATAAAACCAAATTTTAGCTCTAGAAAAACCATCAAAGGCTTTCAATATACTAATTTTGAAGTCCAGCTACATCAGGCTGGACCAATAAAAAACATAAACTAAACATGGTTTTGTTAATTAAATGGCCGACCTAGAAGACCATATTGTTGTTTTGTTGGGCAATTTTAACCATAAGGGAGTTTGGAGTCCAGACATATTGGGTTAGACCATTTAACCCTCAGGCCCTCCTTTAAAAACATCACACTCTCCCTCTTAAAGCCCTTTTACGACATTGGATATATCTAAAAGTAATAAAAATGAATGAAAAAACTTCATTTTTAATTTTTGGTCCTTAGCGCCAGTCCTCGTTATGTATAGCAGATGTGAATTATTTTTCATAATTTTAACCCTATAAATGCCAGTTTATTTACATAACACCACATTTTCTGACACAAAAAAAATCACACCCTCCCTCTTAGATGCTTTGAGGACATTGGATATATTCAGAAATATTCAACATAAAAGAAAAAACTTGTTTTAATCTTTGGTCCTTCATCATGTATAACAAATGTGAATTTATTTTCCTAATTTAAATTTTTCACCAGACTCTGACATCCACAGAAAACACCCAAAGTAGTTTTAGTTGAAATAATTGTTTCCACTGGCCTACAGCCACTGACATATCCTATCAGTTCAAACAAGGTCATCATCTCCCACAATGCCTCTCTGCAAACATTGAAAAATAATGAAAATTGGTGGCATTTTTTTGGTGTGCGAATAATTTTACCTCTGAATGACTGGATTACAGAGGAATTGACAGGATTTCTTATTTCTGTACTGCAGTGGCAGTAGATTGAAAATAAGTGGCTTTAATGGTAGTCAGTGAGGCCTAAAAGGGCTTTAGGGGGGAGAGTGTGAGTTTTTGTCTACACAGAGGAAAATTCTGTCAACACAGTTTGGATAATGACATTTCAAAAATCACATCTTTGTCAAATATCATCATCTTAGCATGATAACTGCCAAAGTAAGAGCAAAAGGGGTCTGAGGGTTAAAGACAACACGAGCATTGACAGGCTATAATGTACCATTTCAGACCACCAGGGTATCAAAACGCTGATTTATACCATTGAAAATAATTGTTTGGCCTTTTTTGGCTATTGTCAAATAAATAGGGTACAGCGATGTCAGGTTGGACCTCTGGAAAACACCAGGGTCATTGAAGGTCATTGAAGGTCCAAGCGGGTCCATCTAAAGGACCAGTCAATGGTATTAACACCAGTTTGGCCAACCCAAAGGTTTTAAGAAAAGTCTGACCATCTTATGGCCATTTTTAATGATTTTATAGGCAGCGAAACCTGTTTAGGGTACAAAAACATCAGGATGGACCACTGACAGACCTTGTGGACCTCTTCCAGACAAACCTAGACCATCAGAAGATCATTTTAGGACATTTCTAAGAATTAAGACATATGCTGACTGGTCATTTTGATCTTTAAGATCACCTGAGATCTCTGACAAACGAAGAAATCAAAACTCTAACCTGGAAATGTCTGATTGTTTGATTGGTCGCTTTAGATCTTCAAAAGACCCAGAAAAGACTCTTACTTCAGTTCAGATCTGTGACATTTGAGGCCTTGGACATTTCGTTCTTAAACAGCCCTGGACTAGCCAAACTCACCGGATGTATCCGTCCATGGACGCTGTGCACATGATGCTGTCTGTGACGGGGACGATGCACTCCACCGACTCGGCCTTGAGGGCGAAGCGGTCGCTGGTGGCGCCGAAGCCGTTCCAGTTGAAGATGTAGATGGTTCCCTCGCTGGAACCACAGACCACCTTCTTCCCTCGCTTCATTATCGCCACTGAGGTCAGATCGCCGCTCTGAAACTCGGACAGCAGGTCGAACCTTCGCCGCTTGATGTTGAAGACGCCCATGGTACCATCGCCGCTGAATCAGGATAAATGCTTGGTTAAGACGTCAGAGTTTGGCTTGTTGGGGTCAAAGAGGCTCTGAAACCTCGGTGGTTTTAGTTTGTGGTTCAGAATGGACAGAGAAAACCAGTCCACCAGTATGAGCTGCAGGTTAAATTCTGTTTACCTGGCAGTGAGGAGGATCCTCTTGGCCTGGTCCACGGCGATGTCACTGATGTAATCCTCATGGTGTTTCAGATCCATGATGGCCGTCCCCTTCCTCATATCCCACACCTCCAACAACAAACAAACAAACAAACGGTCAGAGGAGGGTACAGCCATCTCAGACTGGGTGCATGGAGGCTTGATTTTCATTGGTCTGTTCAGGGCTTTTTTTACAGACATACATTAGTCTGTCATCTATTTAATGGATTTACATGGATACTTCAAATCAGTGAAACTCCTGAGCCACATGTGGCTCTTTTCCGGTGATATGAAGCTCTTTAATGTCTTTATTTGAGATATTTCCCCCCCAAAACTTAAAAAAGGTCAAATTTAACCTCAGAAATTATACACTGCATGAAACATTAATCAGTTTGTTTCCCACTCTTGTGTAGTTGGCTTAGAAAAAGGTCAACCTTTATTTTTTTGTTTGTATATTTCCTTTGCCCTTATCTGAAAAATTTCCCCCCCTTTTTTCCATTATCAATCAATTTTTGCCGGGTTTTGCCCCTTTAAGTTGCCTTTTTCCATTAAATGCCACTTTTTCCCCATTTTTGCCACTTCTTTCCCTTAAAGTCTCTTTTCACTCATTTTTGCCACATTTTTACCATTTTTTGAACAATTTTGTCACCTGTAACTCATTTTTAAACCTATTTTGCCAATTTTTCTTCCAATTTATGCCAGTTTCACCCATTATTTGCCACTTTTTACCCATTTTTGCCACTTCAGTCAATTTTGGTCTCTTTTCACTCATTTTTGCCACATTTTTACTATTTTTTGACCAATTTTGCCACCTGTAACTCAGTTTTTGTTATCAAATTTTTATCTTGAATGCTACTTTATTTCCTATTTTTGCCATTTTTTGTCCCTTTTAGTCTCTTTCACTTTTTTTCCACCACGTTTTTAGGTTTTGAGAATTTTTGTCACCTGTAACTCATTTTTTAATCAATTTTGAAACTTTTTCTCCCAAGTTTTTGACCATTTTGTCACTTCTGTCCATTTTTTGTCCGCTCACTTTTTGCCACATTTTCACTGATTTTTTATTACCAATTTTTTTCCACCAGTTTTGGCCTTGTTTAGCCTGCTTTTGTTATTTTCCATTTTCTCCCCCTTTTTGAACATTTAAGCTGCCTTTTCTTAAGGAAGGCTTTTTTTTTTTTTTTTTTACCATTTTTTGTTACTCATTTTTGCCACATTTCACTGCATTTTTGCCACCTATAACACATTTTTAATCAATTTTTGCCACCTATAACACATTTTTAATCAATTTTTGCCACCTTTAACACATTTTTAATCAATTTTTGCCAACTTTCACCCATTTTTTTGTCACTTCTTCGTGGCTTTTGGACCATTTCACCACTTTAACTTGTTTTTATTCCAAGTTAACCTGTTTTTGCCACTTCTCTCCACTCAGATTGTGGCTCTTGCAAGGGTATTTTTTAATCCTGGTCATGGCACTAAACCCTTAAAGGACCCATCCAGACCTTCAGGGTCCCCTTGTCGTCTCCGGTCGCCAGTATGTTTTCGTCCACCAGCAGCAGACTGTTGATGGGAGCCTCGTGCGCCCCCCGGATCCTGGTCACCAGCTGCCCCCTCTCCGCGTCCAGCAGGTGGACCGCTTTGTCCTTAGAGACGCTGTAGAGCTTCAGCCCGTCTGAGGAGAACCGGACCTGCCTGCAGGACTTCATGTGGTGTCCGGACGACCACAGCTCCTTGTTCGCCCCCTCAGTACAGGAGTAGGAGTAGGCGTACACGTCCCCGTCCACGTCCCCGACCACCAGGACGTCTCTGCTCGGGTGGAGAGCGACCGTGTTGGCGATCGCCTCCAGCCTGATGTCCTGAGGGGTGTCTCGGATCCTCGGTGCGGGAGGCTCGCCTCCATCCTCATCCTCATCTTCACCTGAGTCTTGGTCCTGATCTTTCGGTTCTGAGTCTGAGGTCTCCGGGTCTTTGGTGGTCTCATAATCTTCTTTTATGGTCATTTTAGGAGGATCTGTCTCTGGGGAGGCGGCTTCAACGTGTTCTGAGGGCGCCGCCATGATGTTTGCTTTCTGTCTTCTTCTACGCTGGAAAAACGGCAGAAACCAACCACCTTCGAACACACCGCCCTCTGCTGGACAGTTTTAAAACCATAGAAGATTATAAACAATTTAATTTAAAGAAACGGCACGGAATATTTTAAAAAATGTTTTTATCATTAGCTCAATAAAAATCAACAAACCAAGAGAAACAGATGGAATAAAAAAATGTTAAAAAGGAAGATAAAAACAGAGAAATGAAGGATATAAATAAAATAATCACATGAAACTGCAAGAAAAACATTCCTCATAGACGACAAAATAATTAAATTAATGCCTTGAACTGAAAGATATATGAAACTAAAAAATATTTCTTTCACCTGATAAGTATTTGAAAAGTGAAAAAGAAAATAAACTGTTGAATTAGTTTACCAGTCAGTAAGAAATAAATAAATTGGATTATTTATCTTTTTAATTTAACATGCCTCCAATTTAATCAAAACGTGAACAATTAAGTTGACATAAATAAAATAAAAAATAAATTGAGTTTGAATAAGAGGGGGAAAAAATACAGTTCAGTAAAATAAAATTAAAAATAACATAACACTAATAGAAAATTATTTTTATGAAATAGTAAAGAGATTTGAAAAAATATTACAATGTAATCAATATACCGATCTTAAAATAGATATTTTTTACATTCATATTATACTACATTTACTTTTGTTTTATTTTTAATTGGATCTTGTTTGCTTTAGTTATTTATTAAATAAATA
Organism: Cheilinus undulatus; assembly: GCF_018320785.1. Taxonomy (NCBI): domain Eukaryota; kingdom Metazoa; phylum Chordata; class Actinopteri; order Labriformes; family Labridae; genus Cheilinus; species Cheilinus undulatus. The sequence continues at coordinate 34,894,089 of NC_054886.1, read as the reverse complement.
ATATATAAATATCCCTCTCAAAACAAACAAAACAACAAGCAAACAAACAAAAAAAAGAATTACCTGCCAAATAAACTGATATTCCGTGCATTTTTTTTTTTTACTGAAACACAAAGGTACATACAGAAACATAAATACAACCATAGAAAAAAATAATTATAAACGGTAACAAAAGTAGGAAAGTACATAATAGAAATAAATATTTCCAAGGGTAAGGAAGCATCAACTTTGTTTTTTTCTAGTCTTGCACAGTCACACAGTAACACTGTGTAGATATTTTTTTATTATTTGCAAAGTCTTAATAGCTTTGGTATGGAAGAGTATTGGGGCCACTGAAAAAGAAAAATTTTGAGATGAAATTTTTTTTTTCACTTGTGAGAAAAAAGTCAGAATTCTCAGATTAAAGTCAGAATTCTCAGATTAAAGTCAGAATTCTGAGAAAAAAGTCAGAATTCTCAGATTAAAGTCAGAATTCTCAGATTAAAGTCAGAATTCTGAGAAAAAAGTCAGAATTCTGACTTTATTCTTCAAATGAAAAAAAAAGTCTCAAATTTTTTTTTCAGAATTCTGAGATTAATCTCAGAATTCTGACTTTAATCTCAGAATCCTGACTTTTTTCTCACAAGTGAAAAAAAAAAAATCGTCTCTAATTTTTTCTTCAGTGGCCCTAATACTCTTCCGTACTTTGGTGTTTTCAGAGCGCTTGACAGAGATTTTGAGTCCGGATACAAACGCTGGAAAGAAAGGTTTTGAGCCAGGTTTTAAACCTTTTTAAAAATAAAAGGTTTATAACAAAAAGTTTGTCTGTGTCTCTCGTCTGTAAATCAGAAACAAAATTCATCTGTAAATGAACAAGTCCAAAACAGATGTGAGGTGGTTTCTGGTGAGTTATTGCAGAGAGAGCAGTTTATGTCAGTAATATCATGTTTATATTTCTGAAGGAGTGCTTTAGCGGGGTAGAGTCTGGGGAAACGTTTAGATGAGATTTCTCTGACTTTGTTAGTGATTTAAAACTGGAAAGGCAAAGACCAGACTTCTCCAAAGTAGATCATCTTCAACATTGTTCCACTATGATATTAGAGAAGGGGTATTTTTCCAAGAATCCAGTGTACCCATATAACTGACCATTTTGATTTAGTAACTGGCTGACAGCATGATGTCATTGTTGACCCGGTTTTAACTTATTTTGCAGAGAAAGTCTTTGTTACTCCAGATAAAGTATCTATGGGGTGAGAGACCGGGCTAAGAGCATCTGTTTATGGAAGCTTGATTACATGAAAGCTGCAAAAGTCACCTAGGGGGAGGGGCAGCGGGGTGACGTCACAGCCAGTCCTGCGGTGCTTCACGTGGAGAACGGTAGGGGGCGGAGCGTATTTATACCGCCGCTAACACGTGACGGTCTGTTTGAGGCAGCCATGGCGGATCCTCCTGTGTGAGAGTGTTTAAGGAGCAGCTAGGACCTGGTTCGCAGACAAGAACCGCTACCAAGCTGTCTTTCAGCGGCGTGTGGGCTCATGAGGAGCCTCTTCGGTTAGAGGGTCTGGGTTTTGGCTGGAGAGCGACCCAGAGTTGGGCTGTTTTGTGCTGGACAGGTGGGTGCTAAACACTGGCCGTTAGCCTGTGCTAGCTCGCTGTGCTAAAACACGTGATGTTCTCGTTTAAGTGTTAGTGTAGGAATAAAGCCTCTGTGTGCCTGCTTAAACATCCACTAACACTGAAACATCTACGCTGGCATTCCTGGTAGCTCGATGGTTAAACCGGGGCCTACTTAAGTCAGGAAGGCCTGGTTCAAGTCTGGTCCTTGGATCTTCAGCCCCAGGCTTTCCTGATCCTGTCCCTCCGTTTTACCTTTATGTCCTGTTTTATGGGCGGGATGCCCTGAAGTAATTCAGAGATTAACGAGTTAATCTGATAAAAACCTTTCATATTGGGCTGGGTTCTTGTGCCATTTTTCACTAGTTTGTCCTCGTTTTTGTTATTTTCCATCTTGTGCCCCTTCTTGCACATTTAAGCTGCTTTTTTGCCATGAAATGCCACTTTTCCCATCTGAATTACTTATTTTTGCCACATTTTACTGCATTTTTGCCACCTGCAACTCATTTTTTAATCAATTTTACCACTTTTTCTCCAGATAATTGCCATTTTTTGCCACTCCTTTGCTAGATTTGACCAGTTTGCCACTCTTGTCCATTTTTGTCTCTTTTCACTCATTTTTGCCACATTTTTGGTTTTTGACCATTTTTTCCACCCTTAACTCATTTTTTAATCAATTTTGCCACTTTTTTCTCCCCAGTTTTTGACCATTTTTGTCACTTCTTTCCGCTTTTTGTACACTAATTTTTTGCCACATTTTTGACTAACTTATCAGTTTTTGCCTTGTTTCGCTTGCTTTTTGCTATTTTCTAAAATTTCCCCTTTTTGAATTTTTTCCCCCTTCTTGCACATTTAAGCTGCCTTTCACCATTTAATGCCTCTTTTTCTCCCAATGCTTGCCAACTTTCATCCATTTTTTTTTTTACTTCTTTGCCATTTTTCGACCATTTTACCACTTTAACTTGTTTTCATTGCCAAGTTAACCCATTCTTGTCCCTTTTCACCATGGAGATTATAGAGCAGTTAATCCATAGTTGAAATAAAACAGTGACTTGGTGGATAATTATGAGGTTAAAAGGGATGCAAATGTCTGTATAGTGTCAGATAAAACCATATATCACTGATAATGAGCATATATTTATTTTATTTATCACTGACATCAGGTTAAAACCTTGTATCAGTGCTGTTGGTCACCCTTTCCATGTGTCAGTGGTTTTAATCAATCTTAAATCAGTAATAAATATCAAGATAATATTTTATTTATTCCCTGAAAAGTGGTGACTTTGATAATGCTGGTGTCGGGCCAAAGACTGGTATCTTCGAAGTTCCACCTGGCCCAAGAATTTTGAAGATATTTGAACGAGCCGAGTTTGAGCAATGAGGATCTTTTCAAAGAGTTGATGAATTATGGTTAGATATTTGGGTATTTATCTCTTTTCAACACTTAGACTGTGGCTCTTTCAAATGTATTTTTCAACAGTTTGGCTCTTTGGTTGAGCAGGGTTGAGTTATCATACCCGCTCACACAATGACTCTGAGGATTTTGACTGTTTTCTTAGTATTTCCTACTTTTTACACTAGTCGGTTAAATCCAGTTTAAATGGGTGTTTAGCTAAATGGGGTAATGGATGCCAGAGAACATCCTGAATTAAAACTCAGTCTTTATTGAAGGTGATCATTATTGTTGCCTCTGCAGGATGGACATCACCATGGCATGTCAAGAACATAGTGAACCACTTTTGTCTCGTTGCAGAGGCGTGATGACCCGTCTGCATTCCAAGGTAAGAACAGGATAAATACCAATTTTCTACAAAGTTAGGCAGATTTTTAATTTATATGTCTTGTGTGATTGGGGCAGATTTTAGCATGCAGATAAATGTATTTCTATATTTAAGGCCTTTGGACCTCCTCCATGTTGCTGACCAGCATGGCTGTCTTGCAGCCAGTCAGACAAGGACCTGGACTGAGAGAGGGAGCAGGACTCGCTACCCCCTCACCAACACTGTGACGAACAAATGGGGGCAAAAATGTCCCCAAGTACCTGAACTTCAGGTAAATATTGTTTATTTTAGTGATTGTTGTTTGCAGATGGTATTGATGCAGGATTCTAGTCTTTTTTTAAAGTAACGGGTACGTTCTTATTTACAGCGTGTGGGAACAAAAATCTTCCACTTAGCCCTTGAATACAAAATTTAGATGCTCCATTAGATTTCAGTTCGTTGTTGCTATTATTTTATTATGCTAACACTCACAGTACTCTTGTTTTAAATGGAGGGCTGTTGATGTTCTGTGAAGCAGCACTGTACTCTTACTGCTTCTGCAGGATGGAGATCACCATGGCATATCAAGGATACAGTGAACTACTCCTGTCATGATGCAGAGAAGTGATGACCCATCTGCATTACATCGTACGTACTGGAAAATAGCAAGTTTGTATCCTTTACGAACAGTTATTTACTAAAAGACGTTTTTTAATTTTTGTATGGTTGGTGCAGATTTTTTGCATGCAGCTAAATAAATTCCTATATTTTAGGACCTTTGGACCTCCATGTTGCTGGGATGAGCATGATTGCCTTGCAGGGACCAGGACTGATTACACCCTCACTAACACATGGGGGCTAAAGGTGTCCAAGTACCTGGACTTCAGGTAAAATTTGATTAGTGATTGTTGTTTGCAGACGGTGTTGTGCAGGAGTCCACAGTCTGTTTTTTTGTTTGAAGTAACGGCTGAATCAACCAAATCACAAAGCCTAGAAAACATAAATCGAGGGTGTCAAACTCAAGGCCCGGGGGCCTAATCTGGCCCATGGTGCAGTTACACCCGGCCCTGGTTATACCAGTATGAAGTCTGCAGATTTCCTCCAGTATAAAAATGTAAACTTAACCTCGATTATTTAAGATATCCCTGATGAGTCATAAAACTTAAGAAAAGTAAAAAATAGAAATACTTTGATTAAAAGTCAGGAATGTGCAAAAGAAATTTGTTTTCATATTTTCAATGTTGTATCTCACAATCATTACTCAGTTATGGTTTTAACTTTTTGTCTTATATTTTGACCTTTTAAAATCAGTTTTAAATGTTGAGTAACAGTTGGATCTTTTAAACCCATCATTTTTCATTTCATCTCACATTTCAACTGTTAAAATTCACGATTTTGTTGTATTTTGAACTTTCAGATCAACCATTTTAAATTTTGAGCAATGTTTTGACTTTCATAACTCATGATTTGATTTTTATCTCCATATTTTGCCCTTTTTAAACTCATGATTTTTACTTTTTGTCACATTTTGACATTTTTAACGCCTGACTTTGACTTTTACATCTTATTTTGACCTTTAAAACTAATGATTAAGAATTGTATCTTATTTTGTTATTAAATCATTAAACAAAAAAGCGCTCTGAAACACGGTGAATGTGTGAAATGAAAGAGTAGGTTTTATATGCAAAAAGAATGGTTGATCTATCTTATCCGGTTTCAAATCTACCGCCAATCAGAAATGAACATGCTAACCATAGCGCCGGTGCTACGCTGGGTTCTATAGGGTTGAATATATGAAATTAAACATCTGCAGGTGTATTTGAGATATTCTGATCCTATTTTTCTTTTTTTTAGCTCTCTGCTGATGTGTGTTGGACTTCATGTGACAATGAAGAACCTTGATGAAAAACCAGGTTAGTAGTTACATTTAACTCCAAGATATTGGTAATAAACCTGGAAAGTTTTCTTTATTCTAAAATTATTTATTTTCCCCTTATTAGGTTCTTCTGAAGAGGGTGGAGTGGTGATCTACGATGTTGACACACTCAGATCAGTCCTTTGATAATGCTGCACTCAAAAAAACAAGACAAACAGGAAACCACTCTGGCCAGGAGGACTCTGCCTCCTGCATGAATGTCTATGGCTGCCTGGACTAGGAGGGCATGGTTCCTTCTTTTTAACAAGGCCAGACGTCCACTCTGGTTGCCCAGCAGGCCAAATGTACTGTTGCAGTAACTGTGTGCACTTAGAAAAAGTAGCGTTAAAAAAGGCAGCGTAAACTGGGCATGCAGGATTGTTCAGCCCTTAAAATTTAAGAGTTAAGCAAATAAGCGTCACAGGAATAGAACATCTGTGGGATATTAGAGGTTAGACAGAAAAATGCTTCATTCATTCAAACATTCCCTCATGTAGGCCACCCAAATAGAAAAACTCTAGACCACGGGTGTCAAACTCAAGGCCCGGGGGCCAAATCTGGCCCGTGGAATTATTATATCCGGCCCACAAGATCATACCATATTTGTATTCTAACTGGCCCACCAGTCTGAGGTCTGCAGGTTTCCTCCAGTATAAAAATGTAAACTTCAACTTGATTATTTAAAATATCCTTGTTAAGCCATAAAAATCTGAAAAGTAAAGAGTGAGAAAGATTTCATGAAAGGTCAAGAATGTGGGGGAAAGAAAATAATTTGTTTTATTTCATATTTTCAATTTTGTATCAAGATTATGACTCAAACTTATGATTTTGACTTTTCATTTCATACTTTGACCTTTTCAACTCATAAATTAGATTTTATATGTCACATTTTTATCTCTTAGATTCCCAGTTGTAAATTTAAAGTCATATTTTGACCTTTTCAGCTCCTTTGGCTGTTTAATTCCATATTTTGACTTTTAAAAACATGATTTAAATTTTTTTAATTCCTCTTATTTTGACATTTTAAATGACTAATTTTTACTTTTCACATCATATTTTGACCTTTTACATTAGAATTTTGAATTTTAGTGATATTTTTAACTCTAAGTCATCATTTTGAATTCTAGCTCCTATTTTGACATTTTCAATTTGTATTTTTTGGCTTTTTAATCCAATATTTTGAACTGTCAGACTTACAATTTAGAATTTTAAGTCATATTTTGACTCTTAAACTCATGATTTAAAAAATGATCTCATATTTTCACCTTTGAAACTTACGGTTTAAACTTTTCTCCTCATATTTGCTCTTCAAAAACATTTTTTCTATTTTTGATATAGTGTTCTGATCTTTTGAACTCATAATTTGAGCCTTTAAACTTATTATTTTAACTTTTATGGATTTCCAAATGATTTATCATCAGTGCTGTTTATTTTTTCATATTTTATTGCTGATGAAAATGAGGTTGACAGATCTGGTTAAATCTTGACCCTGTTAGGCCCTCAAGTTAGACCTGAATCCCGAATCCGGCCCCTGCTCTGGACATTCATACAGTCCAGTTGGTTCCTTGGCTCACAAAAGGCTCTCAATCTCTACAAGGGCAAATTTTAATAAATAATATTACAGGGTACATGAAGTCCTCTGTCTAATAACCTAAAAAATGTATTACTTAAATCAATTTAATAATAAAAAAGGTAAAACTATTGAAAATGAAATTTTATCAAAATCACTGAAGCTGCTGGTGAGGTTGAAGTTGAAACTTGGGAGGTGTGGTACCATCAGTAGGGCCGTCCAGGCTGCCACAGGACGGCCGGGACTAAGACTCTGTGCTGCCTGTTGTGCCTTCGACCATATTCAGCTTGGAGGCCATGGCTAAGCCTGTACCTCGCGCTGCCGTGTGACCGCGGCGATCACAGGAGGCAGCACACACCCGAGGCTCCGTCAGCTGCTTCCTGTCTTCTGTGTCCTCAGTCTGTTTCACAGCCAGGGCAGCTGCAACTGTAGACACCTAGGTGGTCTGAACCAGGTCGTAGGGTTGCTGGCATCATTTTTGTCCTGACTCGACCTGTGGCGTGGTCATCCACGCCACAGGTCTGTCACAACCACAAGACACAAACGTGTTGTGATGTTAGATTTCTGTGCTGGTCATTGAGTGGCCACAGTTAGGTGGTTTATAAAGGTAGCTGGTAGATAAACCCAGTGAAAGGTTAACTTAGTGGTTGTATAGTCAGGTGTTTAGCTGTCCACCTGTGGAAGGCTGACTTCCTGTTCACAGTGAAAGAAACATCTCAGACTGACTTGTGATCATCTGCTTCCTGGTTGGTCTTCATTTACATTCAGGGTTGGGGTGAGAGAAGCATCTGCACTGATGGTTAGCTGTCTGTCTGTGGGTTATCCTGGAGGGTCTTGTCATCCCCATTGTCCTTGTGCATGGTGCTTCACAGGACCAGTGAGGCTTGAGGTGTAGAGTCTTGGGTCTGGGCGTGTTGTGACTGCAGAAAACGCCTTGGTGTCCTGACAGCTCAGAATCCCGAAACCACATCATTGTGTACCTTTTACACAAACCCCTGAGCTCTCGGTGCATCATGGTTCTGTGGTTGCTGTGTGCTGAGACGCAGGACTCTCCCTGAAGCCTCGCAGGCCTTGTGGACACCAGGCATGTGGATTTGGGTTTGAGAAGACTCCTCAGGACAACCTGTAGACAGATGGCTGACTGATTAGTGTGCATGGTTCTCTGATTCTGACCCTGAATGTGAGTGAGACTACCAGGTTGTGGTTGATCACATCTTTGCCAGGGATGGGTTTTTCACCGTGCACAGGAACTCAAATTTTCACAGGTGGGATGTTTGTTTGTTGGGATCTTGTGTGATCCAGTGGGACGGGTGTAGTCAGCTGTTTCAGTCATGTCACAGGTAAGGTGATAGGGTCTTTACTAAGGATAGGTTGTCTTTTCCCAGAGGGTGCAGTGTTACCACAATAGTGCAGGACTGTAAGAGTAGCATCTTGTGCCCTTTGCATGCAGCATCTGTTGGTAGTGTCTGGTTGTCCTGCCGGCTCAGGGGTTTGTTATGGTACACTTTTATATGGTTTCGGGATTCTGAGCCTGGGGGATGACCAGATGCCACCTGCACCTGCCGTTTTCAAAGCAGCACGATGGTTAGATAAAGGCTTTACTGGCCTACAGAGTTCCTAGTCTAGGGTGTTAGGAGGAGAGGCATTTCCTCTCCTCTTGGTTTGTCTGATGGTGAGTTGATGGTTGTGTGAAGTTTTTGGCTGCAGTCCTGGAAGGCATGGATAGCCTGCCGGGTATGAACCTGAGGGTTTATATGTTGTTGGTTTCTGTGCTGGTCATTGAGTGGCCATAGCTAACGCAGTGTTAAAAGGCAGGGTCGTTTGCCATCGTAGCTGGTAGATCACCCGAGTGAAAGATGAACAGTTAACTTAGTGGTTGTGTAGTCAGGTGTTTAGATGAATGCTTTGGACACTCGGGTGAAGGCTGGAGCAGAGCTGTCCACCTGTGGAAGGCTGACTTCCTGTTCACAGTGAAAGAAACATCTCAGACAGACTTGTGATCATCTGCTTCCTGGTTGGTCTTCATTTACATTCAGGGTTGGGGTGAGAGAAGCATCTGCACTGACGGTTAGCTGTCTGTCTGTGGGTTGTCCTGGAGGGTCTTGTCATCCCCATTGTCCTTGTGCATGGTGCTTCACAGGACCAGTGAGGCTTGAGGTGTAGAGTCTTGGGTCTGGGCGTATTGTGACTGCAGAAAACGCCTTGGTGTCCTGACAGCTCAGAATCCCGAAACCACATCATTGTGTACCTTTTACACAAACCCCTGAGCTCTCGGTGCATCATGGTTCTGTGGTTGCTGTGTCCTGAGATTCAGGACTCTCCCTGAAGCCTCGCAGGCCTTGTGGACACCAGGCATGTGGATTTGGGTTTGAGAAGACTCCTCAGGACAACCTGCAGACAGATGGCTGACTGATTAGTGTGCATGGTTCTCTGATTCTGACCCTTGAATGTCAACGAGACTACCAGGTTGTGGTTGATCACATCTTTGCCAGGGATGGGTTTTTCACCGTGCAAATGAACTCCAGTTTTCACAGGTGGGATGTGTCTGTTCCCAGCTCCTTGATGTCTTTGATTGTTGGTTTATCGTGTGATCCATTGGGATATGATGTCTAGTCGGATGTTCAGTCATGTCACAGTTAGGTGATGGGGATCTTCTGATAGACATGGTTTGTGGCAGTGAGCATAGATTCAGGATTACTGCCTGTATTGGCAGAGATGGCAAGTCTTGTGCCCTTTGCATGCAGCATCTGTGGGTAGTGTCTGGTTGTCCTGCCGGCTCAGGGGTTTGTCATGGTACACTTTTATATGGTTTCGGGATTCTGAGCCTGTGGGATGACCAGATGCCACCTGCACCTGCCGTTTTCAAAGCAGCATGATGGTTAGATAAAGGCTTTACTGGCCTTGCAAGACAGTGTTGGTGTAGATTAAAACCTGTTTGACTTTACGGTTTTGTAAGCATCACTGGATTTGAGTGATGAAGTTTAGTTGAAACTGCAGCCCCACAATGTCTTTGAGTTTTGTGTCTGTCTGACAAGTCCGCCGGTGATCATGTGATAGGCCTGGACTTGGCAAATCTGAGGCCAGTAACTATGTGTCATGGTGAAGACCTCCTAGGGGTCTGTGCTCTGCACTGTTCAGGTTGTGTGATGGTCTGACAGCATTCCATTACAGACGTCCCATTTCCAACTTTCCATTTCTGTTTAATTCCATCTCGGTCCATTTCCTGGAATCTGGAAGCCATATTGTTGCTGAAATCGACCTCAGGCCTGTGTTGCCTCCAGTGATCGTTAAAGCGCTCCTCAGCAGCTTGACGTACAGGTGTAGCCCTGACCTCTCTGCTGAATGTGGCCAAAGGCTCTACAGGCAGCGTCAGTGGGGTCTCAGTCCTCCTGTTGCAGCCTGGACTGGACGACACGGGGTGCCACATCCACAACCTCACCAGCAGCTTCTGCCGAGGAAGCTGGGAGCCATTACAACAATGGCCTCCAGCTACCTCGGCCTGGAGGGCCAGGGAAGCTGAGGGCCATTACTAAAATGAGGCCAGAGGGCCTTCTACTAAAACGGCCCCCAGCTTCCTCGGCCAGGTGGGGCCGAGGAGGCGGGAGGACCATCTACTTTAATGGCTGAAAGTTTTGGCCCTCCCCTTTGGAAGAGCTCCAAGGAAGCTCTTCTTGATCTAGGAAAGGTTGGCCTTAACCTCACACCCTTCCATTTGCTCAGAAGTGAAGCACCAGTTTCTTATATATGTCAGCTGCCTTTAAAACACAATGTCACTTTCAGTATACAAGGAACGAGTGAATTCCCCCACATGGGTTCACTTTCAGTGTGCACACAGTGAAACGCAGCATGTCTTGTTTGCTTGGCCTTGCGCAGCAGTGTCATCTTGAATTATATTTTCTCAATGAAACCTCACAAGTGCTAGCTCGCCAGTGTGCTGGATTTCTGCTACTAGTCTATCTCTACGTCTGCCTGAACAAACGCCTTAAGACTGCTCAGTGTTGGGAGAAGTCTCACATTTGTACAGCATAGACTCGTGTCTGTTAGGCCTATTTTTGTTTAGATTAATCTTTATTTTCATTAACTCTTAGTTTTGTTTTGTTCTTTTTTTGTTGTTTTTTATACTGGATATTTAGTTGGTCGTTGGGCAAAATTTAGATGAAATCATAGTCTGGCCCATCGCAGTTATCAGATTACAAAAGGTGCAATTTTTATTTTAGCTGAATGTGTCAAAATACCATTTTAATACACAACATCATGCAAGCATTTGTTTCAGTTTTGGAGAATAATTTGCAAAAATCTGTTTATACTTTTTATATATATATATACAGTGCTTAACAAATGTATTAGACCACCCTAACCAAAGTAAGGTTTATGCCACAGCTGCTCTAAATTAACAGTATTGGTAGTTACCAAAATCATTTGTATGTTTCTGAAATTGTTAATACACCAATATGTAGAGGCTCTTTAACCCAAATGATATTTTTAATGCTAAAATATAACTATTATTGTTATCCATAAATTTTCAAATTTACTGATTTACAAAAAAACTGAAAATAGTAAAGCACATTATTTCTTGGTTAATATGTCACATTATAGTTATCTACTTGCATTCCTGAACAGAAAAATGAGTTTTAGTGGTTGAATGTTATGCTTGATTGATTTCTGACTTCTCAGAGAAGCCCAGTGAGCCGGCTCAAATGTGGGTGAATTCAGTTTGAAATTCCTCATTCCTGTTCAAAATGGTTAAACGTAGAGAGCTGACTGAAAATGAGAGTCCGCATTAAAGCACTTCATGATGCTGGATGGTCTCTGAGACAAATATGACAGGTGGTCTAATACATTTGTTAAGCACTGTGTATATTTGACATAAAAATGATCGTTTCCTTCAGTACCAAAAAGTCGAATCCAATTTGCAGTACAAGTCAAAATAGATATTTTAAGTTGGTTATTTTTACAGAATTTTTCAGCCCTGGTATTATCTACCCAGTATGGTATTTCTAATAATACACAATCATTTATTGCTCTTTTTATAAACACACAAGATGACTGATTTAAAAATCCCGTATTAAATGGCAACCAAAGCTTTTGGGAAAATTTTTTTTTTGAAAAATATGGGAAAATTGATCATAATATAGTTTGTTCTACAAAGTCTAGAGTTTTACGGTCTTGATAATTTTCTTTCCTAATATCTTCTAATTTTTTTCCATTCTAAACCTACTGCCTTGTTTCCTTGCCACAATTTCTTAATTGCATTTCCTTAATTTAACGCATGCTTTTAATCTTTGATTGACTTTTTGTTATTGTTGAAGTTTCGAATTTGTCATATAAAGTTTTATCACAATGAACTTTAACTGGAGAATCTCTCGTCTCTAGGTTGTTTGTCTTGTAAATTCTGGTATTGATCAATAATCCTGAGTAGTCAATAACTGTAGTGTAATTTACACTGAGGTGTCTTCTGTTGCCTGCTGACTGTGACAGCAGCAGAGATGATTGGATTAAAAATGTTGGCTGTGATTTGATAAATCTAACTTGAGTTAAAAATGATCTGATTCCGGTAGCTTTACCAGCAGCTAACAATTTTAATCCAACCATCTATTGTTACATGCATTTTTATCGTAACTATTTGCAAGAACACTACTAGATATGAGATTACCTTAGGAAACATCTTGAGATGCATGCTAGTTAATTTTGGTCAATATCTGATATGGTGATGTTTACAGATTGTAGCTGATAGCAGTATGGATACCAATATTTAAATGTTTTACGAACATAAAACTCTGTAAATTTAGCCATATAAACTAAAAATTTGTAGTCATTATATGCTGATATTCACAGCTGAAGTATCGTCAGTAACTTAAAAAAACGGCAAATATCGGCAGATGTCAAATTTCTATCTGCTGAGACTGATATCACACTGATATTATCATGCATCTCAAGAAACCTCTACAGATCACTTGGAAACAATCGGAAATATTTTTGCCAGTTTGTCCTTTTTAAAGAATGTAACTGTGGTCTGAAAAAAGTTTTGTGCTTTCACTTCATGACTTCTAGAGCATCTCAGAAGTCGACTGATTCTCATGCAAACCTGCTTATATGTTAAACGGGTTACCTCCACAGTAACGGCCACTTCCTTGTCTTTCCCTTGTTCTGTCAGAGTTGAAGATTTCAGCATTTACTAGTTACCGGTTTAAGATAAAAATTAAATCTTAACCTTGATAATCAGTGAAATATTATATTAATTTGTACAGAGTTTAATAATCAAATAGAATCTATAGTCTTGAGGATTTGGTGTTCAAAATAAGTAATTCTAACCAAAAATATTAAATTAAAATTCTCAAACCTGTTGAATGGTTTAAAATAGTTCAAATGTAAAGACTGCATGCATTACAACTTATTTAATTTTTAACTTTGAATGGAGGCATTTTGTTTTCTCCACATTTTGAAGGTTTCCTCTTCTGTTGACTTGAAATAAAATAACCTAAAAATGTGTTTCCGATTTGTCAAAAGTCTTGCATATTGTGTGTTCCCTATGCCTCGTGTTTTGTTTGTTGTTTAATAAATGCTGCGGAGAACATATGGCTTCTGTTTTAATTGTTTGATAATTATGTATTGAAATAAAGATTTTTATGGGGTTTTACTGGTTTTATTATTGAATGGTGAATAGCCCTTACAGAAGCTTGTCCAGCCTAGGTTTGGGTGGCTTTTCCAGGTCTTTAAAAATTAAATACACATCAGTAGATCCTCCATTGAACATGTATATTTTTTCACCCATTTTAAATCCAATTTCCATCTTACCTTTAAATTTTTAAAGGAGCTGTAACATTTAAATGAACTAGTTAACAGATTTTCTGGAAATTAGAAATTAAACACATCTTTCATGACACATTGTGCAAAGTAGAGATGAAATTTAAATGCTAATTTAAGAATTTTGTGTGAGTAAAAATGTGCATTTTTTTTTTTTAAATCTCGTTCATTTGTTGTGGTTTTCATTTTATGTACTTGCATTTAAATCAATGACTGTAATCGTTTGTGCCTATTCACATACTCATCTACTCATATATATATATATATATATATATATATATATATATATATATATATATATATATGGAGACCCATACACATTATATACGTAGACGCCTCATTGGCCACTGGACCGTACGTCAACGCCGCCGCCATCTTGCCAGAGGTATTCCACGTTATATATAAACGACTCATAACGACCACTTAAATGTAAACTTGTTTGTTTTTAATCACAAAACCCTTCATCTATCATTGCCTTACACTGTTTATGGAACGGTCTTTCCTCTGGTAACATGGCGGACACGTTGACGTATAGCGGCAGCGGGCAAACACAGTCAATGAGGCGTCTACGTATATAATGTCTACAGTGAAGACCCACTGACGGCCGTTTCAGACTTTTCGTGACGTAGAGAAATGCGCTGTCGCCATTGGTTCCTTATTCAGCCAATTGGAAGCGAATGCGGAAATGACACACCGACGCCAAAGATGGCGTCAGATTCAAACGGCTGCGGTAGTAGTGTTGCTGTAAGTGTGTATAAAAACTTTATTACATTACATTTCCACTTTCTATTAAATGTACCAGATAGCAGTTAGTTGTTTGAAGCGTTTCTACCGATGTAAGTTTGTTTGGAGGCCTTTGAAGACATTTACCGTTAAACGGCGCTTTGTTTTGGTCTTTGGTGTTGTGAACAGATTTACGTTTACAAAGTGGAGAGACGTTTTTACTGCCGAATATTAAAGATGTTCATGTTGTATGTTAATATATATCCGAAACAAGACCTTTCTGTTATCTACTGGTAAATTCCGTTATTGTAGCACACTTATAAAACATGAAGGCTGTTCTGTAGTCATAAAATACCGGTAATATGTGTTAAAATTGATTTATGTTGAATTAGTCGTTCCGGGTCTCTGTGTTAATGTGTTAGGTTGTTCTGCTCCTGCTGATGTTATTAGAAAGGTATAATCGGTTTATATTCGGTTAATGAGTAAACGGAGATTGTTTTGGCTTCATGTGAGCGTCTGATGGCAAGGCAACACCAGCAGCCAAGCAACCAGCCTCCCTGGTCCTGAACCAGCCTCCCCTGGTCCTGAACCAGCCTGCCCTGGTCCTGAACCAGCCTGCCCTGGTCCTGAACCAGCCTCCCCTGGTCCTGAACCAGCCTCCCCTGGTCCTGAACCAGCCTGCCCTGGTCCTGAACCAGCCTGCCCTGGTCCTGAACCAGCCTCCCCTGGTCCTGAACCAGCCTCCCTGGTCCTGAACCAGCCTGCCCTGGTCCTGAACCAGCCTCCCCTGGTCCTGAACCAGCCTCCCCTGGTCCTGAACCAGCCTCCCCTGGTCCTGAACCAGCCTGCCCTGGTCCTGAACCAGCCTGCCCTGGTCCTGAACCAGCCTAACTGGTCCTGAACCAGCCTTCCTGGTCCTGAACAAGCCTCCCCTGGTCCTGAACCAGCCTGCCCTGGTCCTGAACCAGCCTCCCCTGGTCCTGAACCAGCCTCCCCTGGTCCTGAACCAGCCTGCCCTGGTCCTGAACCAGCCTGCCCTGGTCCTGAACCAGCCTCCCCTGGTCCTGAACCAGCCTCCCCTGGTCCTGAACCAGCCTCCCCTGGTCCTAAAGCAGCCTCCCCTGGTCCTGAACCAGCCTCCCCTGGTCCTAGACCAGCCTCCCCTGGTCCTGAACCAGCCTCCCCTGGTCCTGAACCAGCCTCCCTGGTCCTGAACCAGCCTCCCCTGGTCCTGAACCAGCCTCCCCTGGTCCTGAACCAGCCTCCCCTGGTCCTGAACCAGCCTCCCCTGGTCCTGAACCAGCCTCCCTGGTCCTGAACCAGCCTCCCCTGGTCCTGAACCAGCCTCCCCTGGTCCTGAACCAGCCTCCCCTGGTCCTGAACCAGCCTGCCCTGGTCCTGAACCAGCCTCCCCTGGTCCTGAACCAGCCTCCCCTGGTCCTGAACCAGCCTCCCCTGGTCCTAAAGCAGCCTCCCCTGGTCCTGAACCAGCCTCCCCTGGTCCTAGACCAGCCTCCCCTGGTCCTGAACCAGCCTCCCCTGGTCCTGAACCAGCCTGCCCTGGTCCTGAACCAGCCTCCCCTGGTCCTGAACCAGCCTCCCTGGTCCTGAACCAGCCTCCCCTGCTCCTGAACCAGCCTCCCCTGGTCCTGAACCAGCCTCCCTGGTCCTGAACCAGCCTCCTGGTCCTGAACCAGCCTCCTGCTCCTGAACCAGCCTCCCTGGTCCTGAACCAGCCTCCTGGTCCTGAACCAGCCTCCTGGTCCTGAACCAGCCTCCTGCTCCTGAACCAGCCTCCCTGGTCCTAGACCAGCCTGCCCTGGTCCTGAACCAGCCTCCCCTGGTCCTGAACCAGCCTCCCCTGGTCCTGAACCAGCCTCCCCTGGTCCTGAACCAGCCTGCCCTGGTCCTGAACCAGCCTCCCCTGGTCCTGAACCAGCCTCCCTGGTCCTGAACCAGCCTCCCTGGTCCTGAACCAGCCTCCCCTGGGCCTGACCCAGCCTCCCCTGGTCCTAAAGCAGCCTCCCTGGTCCTGAACCAGCCTCCTGGTCCTAGACCAGCCTCCTGGTCCTGAACCAGCCTGCCTGGTCCTGAACCAGCCTGCCCTGGTCCTGAACCAGCCTCCCCTGGTCCTCAAGCAGCCTCCCCTGGTCCTGAACCAGCCTCCCCTGGTCCTGAACCAGCCTCCCCTGGTCCTGAACCAGCCTCCCCTGGTCCTGAACCAGCCTCCCCTGGTCCTGAACCAGCCTCCCCTGGTCCTGAACCAGCCTCCCCTGGTCCTGAACCAGCCTCCCCTGGTCCTGAACCAGCCTCCCCTGGTCCTGAACCAGCCTCCCTGGTCCTGAACCAGCCTCCCCTGCTCCTGAACCAGCCTCCCCTGGTCCTGAACCAGCCTCCCCTGGTCCTGAACCAGCCTTCCTGGTCCTGAACCAGCCTTCCTGGTCCTGAACCAGCCTTCCTGGTCCTGAACAAGCCTCCCCTGGTCCTAAAGCAGCCTCCCCTGGTCCTGAACCAGCCTCCCCTGGTCCTGAACCAGCCTCCCTGGTCCTGAACCAGCCTCCCCTGGTCCTGAACCAGCCTGCCCTGGTCCTGAACCAGCCTGCCCTGGTCCTGAACCAGCCTCCCCTGGTCCTGAACCAGCCTGCCCTGGTCCTGAACCAGCCTGCCCTGGTCCTGAACCAGCCTCCAGAGACTCTGATATTTACTAAAGGGAGACAGCTGAGATATATGTGAAATGAACCGCTTTAACTCTAGAACTGCCAATGGGTCAAATTTACCCAGGGTTGTTTTTTAATTGTATCTTATTTGATGTGTTTACAGTTTGATAGACTATAGTCAGTCATTGCCTTTTCCTAAAAGCTTGTTTTATCGCACCTGATGTCATAAAAATAAATCTTAGCCTAATCTCAAATTTTGTTAATGTACATTTATATCTAGAACCACCATGCAGGTCAGATTTACCCCATAAAAAGCCTTGATTTTGCCACTGTATCATTTCACACCAGCAATAAATAGATGGTGCAATGGAAATACCTTCTCTCTACTGCAGCAAAGCCTAAGTCGATAGATCAGCCTTCAACATGGATATTACAGGGAAAAAGAGACATTTACCATTGTTAAATGTCAGTCAGTAAAAAGACGATTTTCTAGGTGACGGATCATCTTCCAACAGTGATCTAGTTCTCCATCTGTGGTTAATAAGCTGTTCAGTGTCAGTGGTTAATTAACAGTCCTTGATCAGTGCTATTTATGAAAATCAAGGCACTTTAATGACGGGTGAATTTGACCCGTGGGCTGTTTTAGGTATATAGAGATCCATGGTGGTTCAAGTGTAAAGATGAGGTAAATGTGCAACAATAAAACCTTTTTTGAAATTCTGAAATGTCCATTTTAGTCAAATGCTATGTTGCTCATTTGCTTTGTGTGACGATAGCGGTGTAATTATTATTTGAATTTTCAGGATTGATAAATGAACTACAATAAACGGAGCTATGCAGGTGGAACCAGCGGAGCGGAGGAGGCTGCGTGACCGAGGCAGGCGGGGGGAGAGCGGGCAGAGCAGAGCTGAACCCCGGGAGACCCAGCAGAGCGCCGGGAGGAACTCTGAGGAGCAGCTAGCAAGGTACACCTCAACTTTACACGGGAAATCTCAATATGCACCCACTGTATTCAATCAAAATAGTTTTCTACACTAAATACAAGCCAAGTCAAATTATTGACGACACAACAAGCAAATTAGAAGGACTTAGTTGTTTGTAATAAGCAAATAATATCTGCCAGTGCAACAACAAAAACATATTCAGGCCTTATTTTTACTTTTTATGTCTTGAAACTTGATTTTTCTTGGACTTTTCATTGTAATGTGGCATTAAAGAAGTGCTATCAGAGTTTCTAATGAAAGTTAGACTTGATAGGATTTGAGTTTTTGCAGTTATTAATGCATATGTTCTTTCTTTTCAGTGATATCAGTTCAGTTAATACTCTACTATGACTAATACTTAACCCTTGTGCCCTCCTCGGGCATTTTTGGCCATTTTTCTCAACTTTTTTTTTTTTTTTAATTTGTGATGATATTGTCAGTTTTACAGCTTGTGGCATGAATTTTTACAGGAACTTTTCTTTATAGTTTAATTTTTTAAATCCAAAAAATTTAAATGTCATTCATACTCTCTCAATGAATTTTGTACCCTCTGGACACCTTCGAGGCAAAAATGTACACGTACATAAAAACTGCTATTAAATCAGCATACATCAATATTTTTTTCTACTTTTTTTCCCATAAATCTCTTAAACAACTTCAGACCTGCTCAAATCTACCAAACATTCAATAATTTTCAAGATTTTAACCCTTTAAATGCCAGTTCGATTATTTGAAATATTTTTTTACTACCGAAAACAGAAAAATGAATTATTTTCCATAAAATTAATAGTAGAAAATAGGGGCTTTGGTGCTGATGAGAGTCTTGGATGGGTCAAAGATTAGCAACAAAATTGATTTCATTGTGCTTGTATTTTTCATGTAATGCCAGCTTTAACATTAGGGCACCCTCTGGACACCTTTGAGGCAAAATGTACACGTACAAAAAAAAACTGCCATTAAATCAGCATACATCAATATTTTTTCTACTTTTATTCATAATTATCTTCAACAACTACAGACTTGCTCAAAACTACCAAACATTCAATAATTCTCAGAATTTTAACCCTTTTAAACTCACACAAAACTCTCCATAAAATAATGGGCAAAAACACAAGAATCTGGTGCATGGTCCTACAATGAGTAAATGGTTGAATCTGGTGGAATACGGTAAAAATGTCAAATTTCATTAGACTTCTTCACACTGAAATGCTGACATTAAAGAATGCATGATTTTATACTGAAAGGACAGTGAGATTAAAAAACCTGGTTTTAATGGAAGTCAATGGGGGCATTTTTGCCTCGAAGGTGCCCAGAGAGTATTTCTGACATTACGTAAAAAATATAAATGCAATCAAATCAATTTTGTTGCTAATCTTTGACTCATCCAAGACTCTCATTAGCACCAAGCCCCATCTTTCTACTATTAATTTTATGGAAAATAATCCACTTTTTGTGTTTTTTGAAGTAAAAATGAAATATTTCAAATAATCAAACTGGCATTAAAAGGGTTAAAATTCTGAGAATTATTGAATTTTTTTGTAGTTTTGAGCAAGTCTAAAGTTGTTAAAGAGATTTATGAAAAAGAAGTGGAAAAATATCGATGTATGCTGATTTAATGGTAATTTTTCTGTACATGTACATTTTTGCCTCAAAGGTGTCGAGAGGGTAGTAAATTAGAGGAGGGCACAAGGGTTAAAAACTGTTTTTCACATCATATTTTCAGGTAATCACTGCTTACAGCATGTAATCTAAAGGGATAAATGGCAGCACTAACTCTACATGTTCAATATTTTTCCATTGCAAGGGTTCTGGTGATTTTTACTTTCAAAAAATGCTACTCCAGCATGAAACGATAGCAGTCTGGCTCTAACCCTAACCATTTAGCCTTGGGCACAAACACAGTGCATTTTTAGTCTGTATGTTTATCTGGATAAAGTTGTGACTTGCCCAAACAGCTCACTGGTTATATTCTGGAAAACTTGGCTGTTCAAACAAGGTGCAATTTTTCCTCCGCAGGTTCATAGAGACCTTTGCCGTCCTGCAGAGGCAGAGAGAGAATCCAGCAGGAGGGAGAAGAAGAAGAGCTGAAAGGGAAGATGAAGAGGTAGCAGGAGAGCCAGGAGGGAGGGACAGGAGCCGAGGGGGTGGAGGGAGGGGGAGAGAAAGGGAGGGGGAGGCGGCATCGGGAGGAAGTGACAAGGACGAGCGATCTGAGAGTCTGAGGAGGAGAGCGAATCAACTGGAGAAAGAAAAACTGGAGCTGACGTCGAGCCACAACCAGGAGGTGAGAAAGAAACAACTTTCAAAGCACTTTACTAGAATATTTTAGTTAGATTTTCTTATTAAACCGAGCTTTAAACAGACATTTCCCAGGTTTATAACAGCTCTGATGGATAAAAATCAGCTTACAAGATAAAAAATAACCTCTAATCCTTTTGTTATTGGTGGCTTTGCTGTGGTTTGAACAGACGTGTCAGATATTTCAAATCTGGCCTCTTCCCGTCTTTAGCTTTGCCGTCTGCAGGCGGAGCTGACCCGTCTCAGGTCATCTGTGGAGCGAGGAGAAGCTCAGCGGGTGGAGCTTCAGTACCAGCTGACTGTGAGCCAAAGAGACACCGACAGAGCCGTGGAGCTCAGCCGGGACAAAGAAACACTCACAGGTGAATGAATCAAACATACCCTCTGAGAGCTGTGCCGGTTTTCACAGTGGGACGGGAAGTTAAAGGTCGTGTTTTTTCGTTGTTTCAGAGAAAGCAGCGGAACTCTGCATGAAGGTTCAGGAGCTGCAGAGAGCTCTGGAGATCACCCGGCAGGCCAGGGCGGAGGACCAGCATGCTTTGCAACAGGAGGTGGAGGAGCGGGACAGACTGATTCAGAGCTTCAGCTCAGAAAATCAGCGTCTGCACCGACTGCTGCAGGTCACACATGGATTAAACACACCCAGGCATAGATCAGGGTTAAAGTCTCTTTGTTGTGTTTAATTATACCAAACATGTTTGAGTGAAATAGCTGAAGAGCTCTTTTTATATGTCTAAACGTGTTAAAGCGACAAAAACCTGCTGACTGTTTTCAGGGGCCTGGTTCAAGAAGGAGGTTCAACAAACTCCAGTCTAACCCCGTCTGACCTTTCAGTAACAGAACGGCAGATTTGAGCTAGTTAAACTCTAAGTAGGTTCACTTGGAGTTCAGCGTTGGCGAGCAGGGGCAGCACAGGCAGACTTGGGGTTAACGGGTTCAGGACTGGCATACTCAGGGTTAACTAAGGGTTTATGGATTTAGAGTTAACAGACTCAGGATTATCAGACTCAAGGATAGACTTGGGATTAACAGAATCTGGATCAACAGATTTAGTGTCAGCAGACTCTGGGTCAACATACTCTGTAAAAACATGTTAAACATTGAAGGACTAAGGATTAACAGTACCAAGATTATCAGATTCTGGATTAACTGACTCAGGGTTAACTGATTTAGGAAAACAGACTCAGGATTAACACACTGAGGGTTAGCAGATGCAGGTTTAACAGATTCAGGATTAACAGACACAGCGTTAATTGACTCAGGATTAACATACTCAGGGTTAGCAGACACAGCGACAACAGAGTCAGGGTTAACAGAATCTGGATTAAAGAGTCTTGGTCAACATAGTCCGGATCAACAGACTCAGCTCAACAGACTCAGGGTTAACATACTCTGAAAAAAGAGTTAAGGATTGAAAGACTCAGGATTAATAGACTCGGGGTAAAGAAACTCAGGGTTAACAGACTCTGGATAAACAGATTCAGGGCTGACAGATTTAGGGTTGATAGACCCATGTTAACATCCCCAGGATTGCAAATTCAGAATTAAAAGAGTCTAGATCAACATAGTCAGGATTAACAGACTCAGGATTAACAAACTCAGAAATAGATTGAGGATTAACAGACTCTGGATAAACAGATTCAGGGCTGACAGATTTTGGGTTGATAGACCCATGCTAACACCCCCAAGATAACAAATTCAGGATTAAAAGAGCCTAGGTCAACATAGTCAGGATTAACAGAGTCAGGGATAGACTCAGGTTTAATAGATTCAGGGTAAAGAAACCCAGGATTAACAGACTCTGAATAAACAGACTGAGGGCTGATTGATTTAGGGTTGATAGACTCAGGGTTAACAGAATCAGGATTAACAGACTCTGAATAAACAGACTGAGGGCTGACTGATATAGGGTTGATAGACTCAGGGTTAACAGAATCAGGATTAACAGACTCATGGTTATCAGACACAGAATTAACAGAACCTGGATCAACTGACTCAGGGCTGACAGATTTAGGGTTGATAGACTCATGTTAATATCGCCAGGATTGCAAATTCAGGACAGACTCAGGTTTAATACATTCAGGATTACCAGACTTGGGTTTAATACACTCAGGATTACCAGACTCAGGTAGAATACATTCAGGATAAACAGACTCAGGTTTAATACATTCAGGATTAACAGACTCAGGTAGAATACCATCAGGATTAACAGACTCAGGTAGAATACCATCAGGATTAACAGACTCAGGTAGAATACCTTCAGGATTAACAGACTCAGGTAGAATACCTTCAGGATTAACAGACTCAGGTAGAATACCTTCAGGATTAACAGACTCAGGTTTAATACATTCAGGATTAACAGACTCAGGTAGAATACCTTCAGGATTAACAGACTCAGGTAGAATAAATTCAGGATTACCAGACTCAGGTAGAATACATTCAGGATTAACAGACTCAGGTAGAATACCTTCAGGATTAACAGACTCAGGTTTAATACATTCAGGATTAACAGACTCAGGTAGAATACCTTCAGGATTAACAGACTCAGGTAGAATAAATTCAGGATTACCAGACTCAGGTAGAATACATTCAGGATTAACAAACTCAGGTAGAATAAATTCAGGATTAACAGACTCAGGTAGAATACATTCAGGATTAACACACTCAGGTTAAATACATTCAGGATTAGCAGAAACAGGGTTAACAGACTCAGGATTAACAGATTCAGGGTTTTTAGTAAACCTGCTTCCTGAAACAGGCCTAAATAGTTTTGCCTATCCTGCAGCAGAGGTGTATTTTTACTGGCTCTAACCCTTTAATCCTCCATCCACTAAAGTGAGATGTTAAAACTGTTGATCAGTTTAACTAATCAGGTTTAACTAATCCGGTTTAGGTAATCAGTTCACTCATTAGTGTTGGTTTCTGCTCCAGGATCAGGAGGAGGCTCTGGAGGAGTCAGAGAGGAGGCTGATGGAGATACTGAAGGAGAAAGAGAAGGAGGCCGAGGTGAACAGACGACAGGCCGACGAGCTGAAATACGTGACGGAGAGAGAGGAGAGGAGCAGGAGGGAGAAGGAGGTGAGGAAGGAGAGGAAGAAGCTTTGAAGGAGTGTAGATGAGAAATACGATCTGTGCTGTGTCTCTGCAGCTGTCCGATCAGAGGGCGAGGAGTCTGGAGTCCAGCATCGAGGCGGAGCGAGCCTCTCACCTGGAGTCAAAGTTCAACTCTGAGGTCGTCCAGGTAGCTAACAAACAAACGACACAAACACACCTGCATTCTGAACCTTTTCCTCACCTGTGATCGGTCATGTGACCTGCCAGCTGAGGATGCGGGACGTGGAGGCGGCGCTGGCAGTGGAGAGGTCCGGTCACCAGGAGGCGCAGTCGAGCCTGGAGCTGCTGAGGGCTCAGTTCAGAGAGGTGGAGAGGGCTTACAACATGGAGAGAGAGAGGAGCGGCAGCACTGAGCATGCTCTGGAGCGGTGAGGCCCTTCAGCTCACGTTTGGATCGTTTCATTAGTTTTTTTGGTGTCACATATGATCAGAGTGTTTAGTGTCATATTTAGTGTATTTTGATGCTAGCGTTGAAGCTGGCTGGACCATCACTCATGCAGATTTGTGTGTTTTACCAGTTTGCAGAAGGAGCACGAGCAGTGTAAGTCTGACCTAAACGTTGCCTTGGAAACGGAGAGGAAGTTGACCTCAGAGCTCAAAGAAAGTCTGGAGGAGGAGATGAAACGGCACGCAGGAACACAAACACTACTGGAGCAGGTATCCTCTGAGTTTCTCTGTCGGATATTCACCTTAAACTAGGGCTGAGCGATTTGGGAAAATAATCTAATCTAACATTTTGATTGCAATTTAACATGTGATTGTTCTTCCAGTTCCTCATCTTACAAACCATTTTATATTATAAAACACAAATCTATTCCCCCAGAAATTTAAATCAAATCTCCCAAAATCTACAAATGAATGTTCAAAATTTCCAAGAAAATAACTAAAAATTAAAAACCTGCCCCCCACCCCAAAACATAAATCAAATTCCCCAAAATTTAGAAATAAATTCCATAAAATTTCATAAAAGTACTAAAAAAAATCAAAGCACACCCCCCCAAAAAAAAAATCAAACCATTTTTTTAAAATGTACTAATACATTTCTAAAAGTTTCATGAAATTACTGAAAAGTTTCAAAGCTAATTCCCCCGGATATTTAAATCAAATTCCCCAAAATGTATGAATAAATTCCTCAAATTTTCATAGAAATACTAAAAAAATCAAAGCAACCCCTCCTCAAAAATCAAATCAACTTCTTGAAAAATTTACAAATACATTTCTGAAATTTTCATAAAATTCCTGAAAAGTTTCCAAACTAATTCCCCCAGATATTTGAATCCAATTCCCCAAAATTTAGAAATAAATTCCTCAAATTTTAATAGAAATTCCAAAAAAAATCAAAGCTACCCCCCCAAAAAATTACATCAACTTCTTAAAATTTACAAATAAATTTCTTAAATTTTCATGAAATTACTGAAAAGTTTCAGAGCTTATTCCCCAGGAAATTTGAATCAAATTCCCCAAAATTTAGAAATAAATTCCTAAAAATTTTCATAAAAATACTGAAAAAATCAAAGCTACCCCTCCCCCAAAAATTCAAATCAACTTCTTTAAAAATTTACACATAAATTTCTCAAATTTTCATGAAATTACCTCCAAGTTTCAAAGCTAGTTCTCTCAGAAATTTGAATCAAATTCCCCAAAATTTACAAATGTTAAAAATTTCCATAAGAATACCTACAATTTATAAACAAATTTACAA
Source organism: Cheilinus undulatus (assembly GCF_018320785.1). Taxonomy (NCBI): domain Eukaryota; kingdom Metazoa; phylum Chordata; class Actinopteri; order Labriformes; family Labridae; genus Cheilinus; species Cheilinus undulatus. Next base: position 34,868,970 of record NC_054886.1, on the reverse strand, counting down.
AGAAATTTAAATCAAATTCCCCAAAATTTACCAAAAAATTTATCAAATTTTCAAGAAGATATTTTAAATTTTCAAAGTAAATTCCCCCCAAAATTCAAATCAAATTCCTAAAAATGTCAAAATACATTTAACAAATTCTGCAAAAAATATCTAAAAATTTCACAGCAAAAAATCCACCAAAATTCAAATCAATCCAACAAAAATGTCTTATTGCAATTATTTTGTCCTATATTGCAAATTTGATATGAATTGTAATGGAAGAAGTGACGATTTTATGGATTTCTTATTTTGAAGGAGACAAAAATATACAAAAAACAAGAAAAGTAAGAACTTTTGTCAATTCTAGAAAATATTGGCACTTAAATGTTTCCATTATGTGTAGAGCAAAACACCTCTGCCTCTAAAAATGTGTTAAACTGTTATTTCAAAACACATGTCAGGTCAAAGACATATTGCACCCTCTGCGATTTGAAAATTGCAGTAGGTCACATTGTGATTTAATCTACATTTCGATGAATTGCCCAGCCCTACCTTAAACTCGAGATTCGGTGCTAAAGTCAAAGATTAGAAGTCAGACTTGTGCATCCAGTGTTATGTAGGTGCATTGCTTCCTTTATTTTCAGGCATCTCGGCGGCTGTCCGGCGCCGACGAGGCCTTTGTGACCTTTGTGACACTCGTCAGAGAAACACTGCAGCAGCACAGCAGCACAGGTAACGCCCAGAAACACCTGCAGCAAACAGAAACCCAGTTTTAGATGGTCAGTAACTCATATTTGTGTGTTAGCAGACAGCAGTCCTCCAGCAGAGGATGATGGGAACATGAGTCCTTCAGCTGAAGTCCTGCAGCTCCTGAAGACGACGCTGAGCGGCTGCAGACAGAAACAGACGATGACAGATAAACAGGTAAACAAACAAACAGCAGATAAATGGATTATAATGGAGCAGGCCGTGAGCTGAGTGTGTCCCTGTGACAGGTGGAGGATCTGATCACAGCGTCAGAGAGACTACGAGAGGAGAACGAGACGCTCCGACGGCTGAGCTCAGACCAGAGCCGACACGCTGAGGTGAACGTCGGATCCTGAAGCAGACCTCGTTCAGACTAAAACATCTCAGAGCAATTAAACTAAGGAACGATTTAAGATGTCATACTTTATCTTTACTCTCCAGGAGCTGACGCAGAAGTCCATCACACTGGGAGAGGAAGTGACACGCCTGCTCAAGGAGAGCTCTGATTGGTCCATGCAGAATCAAGGCCTGAAGGCAGAGCTGGAGAAAGAGAGGAGGGAGAGAGTGAGAGAGAGGGAGGAGAGGGAGAAAGAGAGGGAACGAGGGACAGAAGAGAGGGAGAGAGAAAGGGAGCGAGAGAAGGAGGAGAAGATGACACAAGTGCAGAAAATAATGGAACACTACGAAGAGGAGTCAAAGGTGATGAATACTTTTATTTAGCTTTCTGTCGTTTAGCACCTGGTTCTGTTTCTGTGCATTTTAGGTATTTATTCCTGTGAAAAATTATTTTTTATAAAACTATAAAAAGCTATCCTGTAGGATGACCTCTGACCTCCCTGACTGCTTTAACAAGTCAAAGCTACAACAGGATGTAGCTGTTGCATGCAAGGCTAGGGGGCCAGTTCCTTCCTTCCTATCGTCCTTGTTACTTCCTTCTTTCATTCTTTTATTTCTTCCTTCTTTTCTTTATCCTTCCTTCCTTCCTTCTTTTCTTTCTCCTTCCTTCCTTCCTTCTGTCCTTCAATTTTTCCTTCTTTCCTTTCTCCCTTCTGTCATTCCTTTCTTTCAGCTTTCCTTCGTTCCTCTCTGTAATTCCCTTAGCCTTTCTTCCTTTTAGCCTTCTTTCCATCCTTCCCATCTTTCCTCCTTCCTTCCTTTCTGTCAGTTTTCTTTTTCTTTCCTTCCTTGCTTCCTTCTTGCCTTCCTCCTTTCTTCCTTTCAACCTTCTTTCCTTCCTTCCTTCTTTCATTTCTCTTAGCCTTCTTTTTTCCTTTCTTCCTTCCTTCCATTCTGCCTTTGTTCCTTCCTGCATTCATTCCTTCCTCTCTTCTTTCCTCTTTGTCTTCCTTCTTTCCTTCCTTCCTTACCCACTATCTTCTTTCCCTGTGTCCCTTGCCTTCTTCTTCTTTTTTCTTTCTTAAATTTTTCCTTTCCTTCCTTCCTTTCTTCCTTCTTTCGATCCTAGCTCCTTCCCTTTTTTGTCACTTCCATCCTTCTTTTCTCTTCTTCCTTTCATTCCTATTTCTCCTCCTTTCTTCGTCCCTCTCTTCCTCCTCCTCAGGTGTTTTCTTCTTCCTTTTGTCTTTATTTATCTTCTTACGTTGTTTCGTCCCTCTCTTCCTCCTCCTCTTCCTCCTCGGATGTTGTTTTCTTCTTCCTCTAGTCTATATATATATTTTTTGTTGTTTTGTCCCTCTCTTCCTCCTCTCTGTCCTTCTCTTCCTCCTCCGGTATTGTTTTCTTCTCCCTCTCGTCTTTGTCTTCTTTCGTTGTTTCGTCCCTTTCTTCCTCCTCCTCTTCCTCCTCCTCAGGCGCTGTCGTCCCACAGAGAGTTTTAATCTCATCTCTCTGGAATCATTTAATCAGACTGTTGCTGATGCTGAGTAAATCTGATAAAAACACACTGAGCTCCTCTGTGTTTGTGTCGCTGTCAGGTCCGGCTGTCCTTCCTCTACCGTCTCTACCAGCGCCTCCTCGCCGGCTGTGTCCTCCTCGATCAGCCCCAGAGCATCCTGGGTACCTTCACCTGGGAGGAGCTGTGTGATGTCATCAGTGAACAGGTGGACCAGCTGACCTCTGACCTCCAGACGGCCAACAACAAGGTGAGTTTTCCTCCAGATCTCCACTTCTTTAACTGCCTATCTCAGGATATCAGAGCCTTAATTTGCTCTCTCTCTCTCCACCTGTAGATCGCCCACCTGCAGAGTGAGTGTAAGAAGAGGAGCGTGTGTGTGCGTGAGCTGCAGCGCAGTCAGCAGTGTGTGTTGTCTCGTCTGGAGGAGAGCGTGAAGAGGAGGGAGGAGGCATGGAGCCGCCAGCACGTTACCGCGGTGACTCAGCTGCAGGACGAGCTGCAGGTAACGCTCTCTCAGGAGTCCAATCATAAATGTGCTCTGCTGAGTCAGCAGGTTTTAGTTTTAAAAGGTTCCTCCATATCTGCCCTTCAGCTCTGTCGCTCTCAGTGCGACTCTCTCCGAGACCACGCCTCCTCTTTGGAGCTCCGCCTCTCCTCTATGACCTCTGACCTCTCTCGGAGCCATGAGGAGTCGGCCTCCTTCCTGTCAGCCTGCGCCCTGCTGGTCGGGGCGCTCAGACACGCCCACCGCCGTCTGCTCACGCTCTGTACTCAGAAATCTCTCCTGATTCGCCGACTGAAAGAGCGGGAGGAGCTGGAGGACGAGGTCCGGAGGCTGGCTGACGCTTTAGGAGGAGAAGAAGAAGAGGAGGAGAAAAGAAGGAGGAGTAGAGCCGTGAGGCGTTGGAGGAGGAGCCTGTGGGTGGTGGTGGCGGTGAGGAGGTGGTGTGAGCTGGCCAATCAGAAGACGGTCTTGTTTCGGGTGGAGAGGGGAGGCGGGGCAGCTGTGGGCGTGGATGTTTCAGATAAAGACGGCGTTGAAGGTGTTTGTGCTCGCTGGCTTCGCTCTGAACGCCTCTCGTCCATCATCCTGTCGTCCGTGTCTGACCTCCAGGGGGCGCTCGACTGCGCTGGTAAGACACAAACACAAATCTACTACAGATGTGGAGAAAAGGTGAGTATTTATGTCTGTCTTTGACTTTTTTTAGGCTCCTCCTCTCTGGATGTGATATCAGCAGCTCGTTTAGCTTTGTCCCTCCTCCTGGATCAGCTTCTGGACCAATCAGACGGCCCGCCCAGCCTGTCTCCAGGCAGAGTTGAAGACAAAGAGAGCAATGCCACAAACATGAAGGTCTCTTTGATAGTGGATTATGAGGTGATCCATCGGTCAAAGGGGCGTGGCTTTATAACCGTGTTGTTTCTGTTATCCCACCTCCCATCAGGCTTTAGTCTCCACCCTCCAACAGCACTTCCTGCTCTTCAGCCAACGTCTGCACTCCGCTGAGGTAGAGAGGCGGAGCCTGAGGCTGGAGGTGTCCAATCTGAGGAGAGGATCGAGGCGGGAGAGAAGAGAGACGTCTAAAACAGTGAGAATAAAATGTTTAAAGCACTTTTCCTCATGTGGTTCAGACTAAACCGGTCTAGACTCATCAAAGTCTCCATCAGGGATCACACCTCACACCTGGTATCACCCTCTAATCTAGCTTATACTTAGTCAGGACTACTCAGCTAACCATTCTGGCACTTTTTAGCTCCTTTTCACCATCTTTCAACCTGTCGGAGCCTTTTTTTAGCCTTTCTTACCCATGTTTGCCACATTTCCCTTTATTTCCCTCCTCTGTCAAGTTTTTTTTTTTGCCACTTTTAACCTGATTCTGTGTTGATTTAACCCGTTTTTACTACCTAAACCCTCCATTTTTACCACTTTTTACCCATTTTTGACACCTGTAACCCATTTATTTTGCCCCTTTGTTAGAGGTTTGCCTCTTTTTCTGCCAGTTTGACCCTCTTTTTTTCCATTTGTTGCCCATTTCTGCCACTTATAACCTTTTCCTGCTTGTTTTTAATCCTCTTTTCACTACTTAAGCCAGACATTTTTGCCCCGTTTTGACACCTTTAGCAATTTTTTGCCACTTTTTGACTGCTTTTCACCATTTTTCTGCCAGTTTGCCATTTTGCTACTTTTTCCCATGTTACCAGTTTCTCTTACCTATTTTTCTGCCTTATTTAACCACTCTTGCTATTGAAACCCCCTTTAACTTATTACACATATTTTGCGCTTTACCTCTTTTAGTCTGGTTTTGCCCATTTTTGCCACTTTTTAACTGCTTTTCATCATTTGTCTGCTCATCTGACCCTTGCTTTGTCTCTCTTTCCCATTTTGCCACATTTCCCTGTGTTTGCCTCTTTCATTGCCAATCGTTGCCCATTATTTTGCCACTGTAAACCTATTTTTGTCTTGTTTTAACCCATTTTCACTACCTAAGTCCTCTGTAGCGCCACATTATGTAATAATGCCACATTATGTAATAACCCTAACAATAGGACTTAGTGTGGGCTCCAAGGTATGCCCTACCCAAATACCTTGCCCTTACTCTAACCGCTTAGTGGCTTACAAAATGCGGCATTACTACATAATATAGTGCTACATCCCCTATTTTTCCCTTTTCTGCCCATTTTTGCCTCTGTCAACCATTGTTCTCGCTTTTTACCCATTTTTAGACACCTTTAATCCATTTTTGCCACTTCTTAGAGGCGTTTGCACCTTTTTTTCTGCCACTTTGACCTGTTTTTGCCCATTATATTTTTGACTCCATATTTTTACAATTTTTTTGCCATTTGTTTCCCATATTTAAACCTATTTAAACGTATTTTTGCTTGTTTTTATCCCCTTTTCGCTTCTTAAGCCAGCCACTTTTGCCCAGTTTTGACACTTTTATCAAATTTTTGCCACTTTTTAACTGCTTTTCACCATTTTTCTGCCAGTTTTCCATTTTTGCTTCTGTTTCCCCACATTTAAAATTTTTCTTTTACCTATTTTGCACTTTGTTATCCATTTTTGCCTTATTTAACCTATTTATGACCTAATATAACTTATCAAACAAATTAATGCCATTTTCTGTCCATTTTCACCACATTGAACCAATTTTTTCCCAGTTTTTCCACAGTTTTTCCACAGTTTTAGTCACCAATTTAGCCACTTTTCGATTATTTCTGCCATTTATTTCCCATTTTGATTCCTTTGACCCATCTTTTCCACTTTTTTTTTTACCACTCTTTTCTATTTTGTCATCTGTTTTTGACCCTTTCCTGCCTTAGTTTTATTTTTTTCCACAGTTTTACTGCTTTTCTCCACCCATTTTTTTACCCTTATTGGCTTTCTTGTGTCTCATTTTTATTGCTCTAACCCAGTTTTGTCACTTTTTTAAACCATTTTGCCACTCTGTTACCACTTTTCAACACTTTTTCTGACAGATTTTGCCATTTTTAACCAATTTAGCCAAATGTCACATTTTTGTGTGTGCCATTTTTCAGTTATTTTTATTATATTTCAATTTCTTCTTCTTTTTTTCTGGTATAATGACGTTTTTTCAGATCATGGCTAAGCTCTGAAGTCTGACATTACTCTCCTTTGCTCTAGCTCTGTTTGCCCATCCATACTATTAACATTTAGAACAAAAAGGTAATTCTGATATAATAAAGGGAGTCTATATTTTTTAAAGCTGTCCACTACAGTGTGAATAAACCAGATTCATTTTGGTTGCTTTTATCAGAGTGGTTATTATGTAGGTCAGAAATAGAATATGGTTTTTACAGCTCACCTTTACAATAGTCCAGGACTTTTCAGATCTAGTTTTTCTGGGCCCATTACAGTCAGCGTGTATACTGTAATGTAAAATGAAGTGTCTGGTGGTCAAAGTGACTAGAGCCAAGCTAAGTGGAGTCATGAACACACCTGTACTGTCCCGTGAACACACCCCTGGCTCTGTGTTTGCAGGTCCCAGCTGATCGGTTCGTCAGCGTGTGCGAGGAGCTCCGTCAGGCGCTGAGCAGAGAGCAGGAAGCTCAGGCGCTGCTGCAGGAACAGAGACACGCCCTGAACACGCTGCAGCAGCGAGCGAGTACACACTCAGAGCAGAGCGACACTCAGGCGACGCTGAGAGAGAGCAAACAGGTGAACTACTCTGAATCCAGCAGACATTTACTGACATCTTACCTGTTATTACCTGTGAAGACTCAGAGAGGAAAACTCAGCGTTTCCTTATCATTCATTTCTAAACAGTGTAAATATTTTATAGTCTCTGTCACAGGCTCAGCAGCAGGTGAGGGAGCGCTCGCTGAGGATTCTGGGTAAGCACCTGTCAGGGGTTCAGGAGGAGAAGAAGCAGCTGGAGAAGAGGCTGCAGCAGATGGAGGAACAGCTGAGAAACATGAGCAGGTAACAGGTAGATTTAGCTTTAGTAGAGGGTAGAGGTTTGTAAACGGGGACCAGGGTCCCTGGAAGGGCTGTGTCTGTAATTTAGTAGGAGGAAATGAGCAGATATAAATAAACCTGCACCTTTGTTTTTGACAACTACTTTATAAGGTACATCTTTCTCATATATAAGAGTCTGTTTTTAACCCCATCGTTCTATTTAAAAGAAAAAGATTCTGAATGTAACGAAGGAAAAATTGGAGACAACAAGTAAACATGTTAACTGTGATCTGATAAATGTTTTTTAAACTTTTTTTAAAGACAGCAACCCTGAATGAAGGAGACAGGATTGTTTATTGTCAATCAATATTAAGAAAAGTACAGAAGAGGATGAGGGCCACAGGATACATTTTTTTATGTTTTTGAAAGAAGAAAGCTTTGACTTCAGTTTAAGAATCCTGACTTTAATCTCAGGATTCAGACTTTAATCTCAGGATTCAGACTTTAATCTCAGGATTCAGGCTTTAATCTCAGGATTCAGGCTTTAATTTTAGGATTCAGACTTTGATCTGAGTATTCAGACTTTAATCTCAGTATTCAGACTTTGATCTCAGGATTCAGACTTTAATCTCAGGATTCAGACTTTAATCTCAGGATTCAGACTTTGATCTGAGTATTCAGACTTTAATCTCAGTATTCAGACTTTAATCTCAGGATTCAGGCTTTAATTTAAGGATTCAGACTTTGATCTGAGTATTCAGACTTTAATCTCAGTATTCAGACTTTGATCTGAGTATTCAGACTTTAATCTCAGTATTCAGACTTTAATCTCAGGATTCAGGCTTTAATCTCAGGATTCAGACTTTGATCTGAGTATTCAGACTTTAATCTCAGTATTCAGACTTTAATCTCAGGATTCAGGCTTTAATTTAAGGATTCAGACTTTAATCTCAGTATTCAGACTTTAATCTCAGGATTCAGACTTTAATCTCAGGATTCAGACTTTGATCTCAGGATTCAGGCTTTAATTTAAGGATTCAGACTTTAATCTCAGTATTCAGACTTTAATCTCAGGATTCAGGCTTTAATTTAAGGATTCAGACTTTAATCTCAGTATTCAGACTTTAATCTCAGGATTCAGGCTTTAATTTTAGGATTCAGACTTTGATCTGAGTATTCAGACTTTAATCTCAGGATTCAGACTTTAATCTCAGGATTCAGGCTTTAAGTTTAGGATTCAGACTTTGATCTGAGGATTCAGACTTTGATCTGAGGATTCAGACTTTGATCTGAGTATTCAGACTTTGAATCTTAAAATTAAAGTCTGAATCCTGAGATTAAAGTCTGAATCCTGAGATTAAAGTCTGAATACTGAGATTAGACTTTGATCTGAGGATTCAGACTTTGATCTGAGTATTCAGACTTTAATCTCAGGATTCAGACTTTAATCTCAGGATTCAGGCTTTAATTTTAGGATTCAGACTTTGATCTGAGGATTCAGACTTTGATCTGAGTATTCAGACTTTAATCTCAGGATTCAGACTTTAATCTCAGGATTCAGCCTTTAATCTCAGGATTCAGGCTTTAATCTCAGGATTCAGACTTTAATCTCAGGATTCAGACTTTAATCTCAGGATTCAGACTTTAATCTCAGTATTCAGACTTTAATCTCAGGGTTCAGACTTTAATTTTAGGATTCAGACTTTGATCTGAGTATTCAGACTTTAATCTCAGGATTCAGACTTTAATCTCAGGATTCAGACTTTAATCTCAGGATTCAGGCTTTGATCTGAGTATTCAGACTTTAATCTCAGGATTCAGACTTTAATCTCAGGATTCAGGCTTTAATCTCAGGATTCAGACTTTGATCTGAGGATTCAGACTTTGATCTGAGGATTCAGACTTTAATCTCAGGATTCAGACTTTAATCTCAGGATTCAGACTTTAATCTCAGGATTCAGACTTTGATCTCAGTATTCAGACTTTGATCTCAGGATTCAGACCTTAATTCCAAACTCCAGACTCTAATCTCAGATTTTTGACCTCATTTCTTAGAATTCAGATTGTTTTTTGACAGCGGGTTGGATCTCAGACTAATTTTCAGTGGCTGTAATCCTCCTCTGTTATAACAGACTGGATCAGTGATATTATTGGTATTTCACATATTAATATCTTTGGGCAGTAGTTTCTATGTGGTTATGACACCAACTTGTCAATGACAAATTGCCCAATCAAACTTTCTGATATTTTTTAATCAGTCAGTTTTATGTAATTCTTCTTTTTGGTGTAGTTGTGAAGACTGTCTGAGCAGAATCACCAGGACTGCAGAGACGAGCATCAAGGAGGTGAATACTAGTATTTTTTATTCATTTATTCTTCTATTATTATTTTTATTCATTCATACTTCTATTATTATTTTTATTCATTCATACTTCTATTATTATTTCTATTCATTCATACTTCTATTATTATTTCTATTCATTCATACTTCTATTATTATTTCTATTCATTCATACTTCTATTATTATTAAACTTAAAAACAATAAATTAAACATTCTTATTTCTTTGACAGGTCTCAGAGATTCCTAAAGCTTCTCCACTCACTGACCTGGACACCCCTCAGCCTGTTCCCCTCCCTGGTCCGTCTAAGGAGCTGCCAGTCTTCTTAAACTCCGCCCCCTCTAAGATAGACCCCAGTCCTCTCCAGCAGAGCCAGACCCCCCTATCCCCCCTCTGTAAAAACCCCCGAGCCAAAAGGAAAGAGAAGAAAGCCGTGAAGAAGACCAGAGCGGGTAGAAAATGACAGCACTAGGACTTTTGTAGTTTTTAAATGACATGTAGCATCAGAGCAGCCGTCCTGGAGTTCCTGGAGGAGGATCCTCCAGGAATTTAAGCCTGGAGGGAATATTTATGAACACTTCAGGAGTTTAAGACTGGAAAACTTGAACAAAGTACTGAGAAGGAAAGACTGCAAACTGCAGGACAATCACTGATAGGAACCAGCAGAAGGGAGCCAGAGAACCAGGATGGGTCAGAAGGGTTCATTTAGGACCTTTGTCCAGAGTTTGACGGTGCCAGACGGAGCTGAACCAGAGCAGCGGGTGGAAACGAAGCTGGAGAAGTTTTCTAACCAAATATTGCTCTGACTGCTTCGTCAGCATCAGGACTCTTTCTGAGTGTGTTTGAGGCCCTCAGGCTCCGTGTGGGTCTCTGCCTCTGAGGATTTCTCTGAATGTCTTAATGCTAACGCTCACACACCCTCAGGCTGGGAACGTGGCAGCAGATTAAGTCCCTTTTATTAGACCGTCTCCAAACTGCTGATTCAGCCAAACGGACTGTAGATCTGCTTTTCCTCTGGAGGGTTGGTGTCATTTCACTCTCACTCCTCATCCTCACAGTTTCAGACTCCTGTTTCCCTGAGTGTTTCTTCATCACTGAAGTTCCTCACACACCTTCAACATTAAACCTGCTGTAAAATGTTTTCTTCTCCTCTGTTTCAGAGGGTTAAAGGTCGCTGTGAGTGACTACGACTCCGTCCAGGCTTTGAGAGAAAAACACAAACGTTCATTCTTTAAAGTCATTAAACAACATCCTGAGAAAAGTGACTACTCTGTTTACTACGGCTCACTGACGGCTCAGGGCTTTAAAGGCTTGTTTTTACAGTCTTCAGGTCTTTTTCATCCTTTATTTTACTCGTCTGTCTTTCCTTCCTTTTTCATTCCCTTCATTCCTTTTCTTCAACCAGTCCTTGTTAGATTTCTTCCTCACATCCTTTCCTCCTTCCTGTGTTTCATGAATTATTTCCTTCCACCATCCTTCCTTCCTTTGGCATTATTTCCTTCCTTCCTCTTAATGTTCCTTCCCTCCTTCCTTCCTTCTTACCTTCCTTCCATCCATCCATAATTCTTTCATCACTTCCTTCTTTGATTCAGTTGAATTCCATCCTTTCCTTCTTTTTCTTCCTTCCTTTCTTCCTCTTTATTATGCTTCCTTCTTTTCTTTCTTCCTTCTTTCCATCCTTCCTCTTTGTCTTCCTTCCTTCCCTCCTTCAACCTTCCTCTTTGTTTTCCTTCCTTCCTTCATTCCTCTTTTTATCCCTTCCTTCCTTCCTTCCTTATTCCTTATTATGCTTCCTTCTTTCCTCCCTTCTCTCTTTCCTTCCTCCCTCTTCGTCTTCCTTCATTCCTTTGTTCCTACATCCTTCCTCTTTGTTTTCCTTCCTTCCTTCCCTCCTTCAACTTTCCTCTTTTTTTTCCTTACTTCCTTCATTCCTCTTTTTATCCCTTCCTTCCTTCCTTATTCCTTATTATGCTTCCTTCTTTCCTCCCTTCTCTCTTTCCTTCCTCCCTCTTCGTCTTCCTTCATTCCTTTGTTCCTATATCCTTCCTCTTTGTTTTCCTTCATTCCCTCTTTCCCTTCTTCCCTCCTTCCTTCCTTCCTTCCTCCTCCCAGTCTCTTTTTGTTCCCTTCTTCCTTCCTTCTGTGCTTTCCTTCCATCCCTCTTTTTGTTCTTTCTCTTTCTTCCTTTTCTTCATGTCTACCTGCTTCCTTCATGCCTCCTTGCTTCCTTCCTATCTATATTCCCTCCCTCTTGCATCCTTCATTTCTTTCTTCCTTCTTTCATGCCTCCTTGCTACCTTACTTCAGCCCTTCCTTCACATCTTCATGCTTCCTTCCTTTTTCCTTCTTGCCTCCTTCCTTCTTCTCTATATTCCATCCTTCATGCTTCCTTCCTATCTGTATTCCTTTCTTAATGCATCCTTGCTTCCTTCATTTCTTCTTTCTTTCATGCCTCCTTTCTTACTTTCTTCACTCTTTCCTTCATGCCTCCTTGCTTACTTTCTTCACTCTTTCCTTCATGCCTCCTTGCTACTTTCCATCCTTCATGCCTCCTTGCTTCCTTCCCTCTTTCCTTCATGCCTCCTTCCTTCCTCTAAATATGTCTTTCTTCATGCTTCCTTCCTCTCTATATTCCGTCCTTCTTGGTTCCTTCCTCTATATTCCTTTCTTAATGCTTCCTTCCTCTCTATATTGCGTCCTTCATGCTTCCTTCCTCTCTATATTCTTTCCTTCATGGTTCCTTCCTCTCTATATTCCTTCCTTCATACGTTCTTCTTGCTTCCTTCCTTCCTTCCTTCATGCCTCCTTCCTTCCTTCATACCTCCTTCTTTCCTCTCTGTATTCCTTCCTTTATGCCTTCTTCTTACTTCCTTCCCTCCTTCCTGCTTTCCTTCATGCCTCCTTCCTTCCTCTCTATTTTCCTTTCTTCATGCCTTCTTCTTGCTTCCTTCCTTCTTTCCATCCTTCATGCTTCCTTCCTCTCTATATTCCTTCCTTCATGCCTTCTTCTTGCTATCTTCCTTCCTTCCTTCATGCCTCCTTCCTTCCTTCTTTCCTTCATGCCTCCATCCTTCCTCTCTAAATTCCTTTCTCTCTTTTATTAATATTTTTATTTTTTATTTATTTGACAACACTCATAAACTTCCCCAGCGTCCTCCTCGGTGCCGTGCTTGTTTAACTTTTTCCCATCTGCCTCTCTCTGATTCCTCACAGAAACTTTTCTGACGGCCGGTCAGCAGAAGCCATGAAAGCTCTCTCTCTATTTGTTGATTCTCATGTCACCCGTTTTCTATGGAGGGGCTGGCTTAGCTCGGCATCAGCGCCAGGACAGCTGACTCTAGAGTTTCCATTCATCTCGCACACGCTCAGAAGTGACGGCTTTATTCAGACGTCCGGTGTCTCGGTCAGAGTTTGTCCCGCTCTCAGACGACAGATTAAGTTTAATTCCTGATGAACCGGCGCTCCTCAGATTGTGTTCTCGGCTCTAAGTGACAAATCTGAAGCAGGCGGAGGAGAGATGATTCCCCTCTGAGGATAAAACGTTTAATCCGACGACAAAGACCAGCTCAATCGAGAACCGAGCGACACAACAAGATCACAGACTTCTGCTGCTCTTAGGAATGACCAGAGCGACATCAGGACCAACATCAGGAAGTTTTGATAGAGAGAAAAACAGACAAAAACTTCTCCTGAACTACAATGATAGTCTTATTTAATATAGCATCAACCAACCTTTGTGTTAGATGGACATTCAGAGTTCTACAAAAACCTCGTGTCAGATCACTGAAGCCCGTCCTGTCATTGGGTGATTCCTTAAAGTTTACTCCACCACCATTTAGCATCAAACAAATTGAACTTAATTCCATGTTATCCTCCCAAAAAGCCCATTGCCACTTTGTCCAGTCCTAACAGTTGAAGTGAATGACTCTAATCCTCGGCTCGCTCCTAAACTCTAACAGGATTAAGGATAGAAGAGGGCCCTCCTTTCATTGAAAACGGGAGCCATGCTGAGTCGTGGACACACTGAATGTGTTTTCTGTCATTTTAAGTAGGATAGAAGGGTTGCGTTCTTGGAGCTGAAGCTCGTTTGGGGGGAAAAAAGCACAAATTTGAGCGCGAAGATCCAAAGAAAACAAAAGTACAGAAAGAATACATGAATAGATGGCGGTGTCCTGTTTTTGTTCTGATCTCCCTTATGAATATTCACCGTTTTATTTCAAAAACTTGACGTTTCATCTCAGCCAGTCCTTGTTCCTCCCTGCCTGCTGTCCTAGTTGTACCTGTGACAACACACACTCTTAAACACACATTTTTCCCAGCAGCCACCTCTGTATTGCCAAGTTGGAGCGGCTACAAAGAGAAACCCCTCGCTCTCGGGTGGAGTAATGACACAGATATAAAGGGGGGCGGGATCGCACGCGCTCACATCCACTCTGAGGGGTGGGATAAGGGACTGGAGAGAGGGGAGGAAGGGGGGAGAGCGGGGGGAAGAAAGGGAGGACCCACACGGAAACCATATGTGAGGGGACATGCGCTAAAGAGGTCTAAAATGTCCTGATAAATACGTAATATTCACCACACACGGTTTTTAAAGTCATGTAAAATTCACCTCCGGAGCTCCTGAGGTCGACGTTTGTGGTGACAAATGACAGAAAAGTGACAGAGAGGGAAAACCAGCTCAGCCAGTTCATTTTTAATGGGACCTGCTGGTGCTTTTTCAGGCAGATACGGGAATGACAGCTGGGCTTCTGCAGGCCCTCTGCACGCTTTCCCGGGCCTGACCCAGCTCACTGCATACTGGGTGCCCCGGTACTGGTGGGTTGGACTGCGTGCATTGTGGAGGATACCTGGAGAGGTAATGGTCCTGGACGATGGTCACCAGGAGGCCAGAGCAGGACAGGACCAGGGTTGATGCAGAGAAGTGCTGGACCAGCATGGAATGTCGGGTCGGGACAACTTTAGTGGTCCCAAAGATGAGGATCTTCACAAGCTGAAGGAGCTCTAAGAGCATACAGCAACGGAAAGCTACTGAGTGAAAGTTAATGTGTATAAAGCTAGATATAACTGGATGTCATCGGCATACAGGTGCAGCTTTGGGTGACTAATCTTAATTATGAGCACCATACGAATGAGGACAGCAGTTGGTCTAAACCTGACCCTTAAGGAACACCACTGGGGGAGTTTAGGATGTCCTGCATGCTCTTGTAAAAATATTTTATTGTGTTTGACTAAAACCAGACCCTGATCTGCCTTAGAGCACTGAAAGAACGGCTCAGCTGAATTTGGTCTGAGTTCTGTAAAGTAGGACGGTCTGGTCGAAGACGGTAGACCAAGGAGCTTCATTCTTATCTGATGTGGTTTAAATCGGTGATACTCAACCTGTGGCTCTGGAGCCACATGTGGCCCTTTTGTGATGATTTGTGGCTCTTTTATGTCTTAATTTTAAATATTATTCCCCCAAAAAACTTTAAAAGAGGAAAAATTTTTTGCTCCTTTTTAACCATTGTTTTCAACTTTTCACCCATTTAAGCTACCTTTTGCCATTAAATACCATTTTTTCCTACTTTTTTTGCCCATTTTGACACTTTTTTCAACTTTATACCCATTTTTGCCACTTTCATCCCATTTTTGCCCCTTTTCACCATTTTTTCTAACATTTTTCAGCAATTTAAGCTACGTTTTGTCAGTAAATACCACTGTTTTCCTAGTTTTTGCCCATTTTGACACTTTTTTTTTGCCACTTTAACCCCATTTTTGCCCCTTTTCACCATTTTTTTGGCCAGTTTTCGACCATTTAAGCTACCTTATGCCATTTTAATACAACTTTTCCCACTTTCTGCCCATTTCTACAATTTTTTTTCAACTTTTTACCCAATTTTTGCCGCTTTTATCGCATTTTTTCCCCTTTTTCACCATTTTTTCTAACATTTTTTGCCCATTTAAGCTCCCTTTTGTCAGTAAATACCACTGTTTTCCTAGTTTTTGCCTATTTTTGCCACTTTTGACCGCTTTTTGCCCATTTTAGTCACTTTTCACTCATTACTTGCCACATTTGGACCATTTAATATCAGATATAACTCTTTTTTTGTCACTTCTCACCCATTTTTTGCTGCTTTCTGACCCCTTTTCTCCCCTTTCCACCCCATTCTTACTCCCTTTCATCCATTTTTGTTGCTTTTTGACCATTTTTTTCTACCTTTAACTAATTCTTATTGTATTTTGTGCTGTTTTTGCTTCACCAAGTAGATTGTTTCTCTTGCAAAGGTGTTTTTCAACAATTTGGCCGTTTGGTTGAGCAGGGTTGAGTAACACTGGTTTAAATGGTCGCTGAAGAAGCTGCAGTGATGATTTTTCAGAGCATTGAAGTTTCTCTGATCTGGTTTACCGAGTTTAGAAAAGCTGGAGCCAAGAATACAGGACCAGGACTCACACAAACGCTCTCCCTCGACGCCTCTGAGACGATGAGGATGGGAAGTGTGTCAGCGAGCGCCGGTGATCACACACAGACGGAGATTTATCGTCAGATATTCTAATTAGAACGACATCAAAACAGGAAAGAGGTCCACCGTATCCCAGCAGACGGCAGCCTGTCCAACAGCCCTACCTTCACCGTGTGAGCGCGTACACCTCTGATCGACACTCGGGGAAACTTTCCAGGTCATTTCTGCTCCAGGGAGGAAAAACTGTGAAGTCGTCATTTCTGTGAATCTCACATTTCTGTCTGTTCTTTTTGACGGCAGTTTTTCTTCTTTTTTTCTGAGAGTTACACGGAGAGGTGGAACTGAACCTGCAACACCAATTTACCACAGAATAGTACATTTATGCCTCTGCATTCAAAAAAGCTGGGACTCTATGATATAAAGCATAACAGCATTTAGAAAACTCATTCCTGGATCAGATGTTCTCCCTGCTGTTCACTTCAGCAGGTTAGCTTCATTTATGCAGCAAAAGACAGGAGGAAACACCATAAATGACCAAAACACACAAGACTGAAAAAGGCTGAAACTCTGGGTAAAAACTAAAGAAAACCCAGATGAAAAAATCAACAAAAGAAGATTTAACAAAGAAAAGTAGAAATTAAAATGTAAAAGGAATTTATGGGGACGCTGGAGGCCCAGGTTTAAGTCCCGACTCTACCCTCTTTTCTTGACCCTTGTGCCCTCCTCAAATTTGCTACCGTCTGGACACCTTTGAGGCAAAAATGTACAGAAAAACTGCCGTTAAATCAGCATACATCAATAGTTTTTTCTACTTTTTCATAAATCTCTTAAACAACTTCAGACCTGCTCAAAACTACCAAACATTCAATAATTCTCAGAATTTTAGCCCTTTAAATGCCAGTTTGATTATTTGAAATATTTCATTTTTTTACTGCAAACAAAACCCCACAAAAAGTGGATTATTTTCCATAAAATAAATAGTAGAAAGATGGGGCTTTGGGGTGATAAGAGTCTTGGATGGTTCAAAGATTACCAACTACATGTATGAAAATATAAACACTTCCTGAAAACTTTATAGAATTTTTCTGGTGACTTATTTTTTTGATATATTTCTTTGTGCATTGTGAAATGAAAACCTGATAGACTGGTTCATAAATCGGTCGCATGGATGTGATGTATTTCACATTCATCTGCACTGTAAAAACTAACTCCAGTTTTTCTCAGAAACACTGAATTAAACTAACTCAGGTTTTTGTTCCCTGTTCTAAACTCCTATGATTAAGAGGTTCTCGCTCTCTTTGGCCGTAAAAGTGTCAGAGCTCCATTAACTCAGGTTTACTTCTTTAAACAGATTAAGAGTGGTAGGGCGGAACAGTGAAAGGGTTAAAAATGATTTGTGTCTTCTTAAAAATCCATAATAACTTTTTCAAATCTCTTTTTTCTGAGTTCAGAGAAGTCACTTTTATTCAAGTTTTCCCAGAATGCCCTTGGGCATTAGACCCTGTTGCACCACCAGTGAGTTTACCGACTCTGTTGAAGATGTCCCGCCTATGGAGCAGTGTTAGTGATGAACCATCAGCTCCTGGTTCAGAGGGTCGCTTCAGTTAGCCCTCAGACTGAACGGTAACTTAAAATGTCTGAAAAAAACTATTTTTTCAGGCTGTCAGTGTAATCAGTTACCTTTAACTTTCTTTTACAGTGCACTGCCAATGACTGAATAGGAAGTATTTCACTCTCAAAGTAGATGATTAAGCTTCAGTTCTGCAAACTCTCATTAATATTGGAGTTTCAAGTTTGTAGTGGATTATTCTTAGTGTTCAAAACTAAGTGACATGCCAGGTGGAGTTGTTTCACACATTCATCTGGAAACCTTCAATACTAAGTGTTTGGGAAAGGGCAGAGGCTTTGAAAAAAACTTGGAGTGTGACCGGATGAGCGTTCTGTCTGTCACATCTCTACGGGCCAATCAGAGCAACAAAACATGACGCAGCCGCAACTGAGGTGTGCGTGCGCAGCTACCGAGGAATAACGCGAACCATGGCGACTGTAGACATGTCAGTACTCGACTTTTGTCATTTTTGAAAGGAAAACAACTCACTGCTGTTCTTTGTTCTTCTTTTAATGAAGAAATGTCGTCAAGTTCTGATCAAACTGGCGCTTTAGCAGCATCCACGCTAATCTCTTCCTCCATAACTGCACCAGCTCTTGCTGCTGCTTGCTGACGTCACGACTCTGTCGTGCCTGAAAGTACTGCCCCTCGGTGCTGATTGGTCCTGTCACTTTCTAACCGGGCCCAAACGGTTCAGACGGGAGCTTTGAAGATGGATTCACCAGTGAGAAACACGGAAACAGGCGTATCCATCTGCTTTGCAAGGTTAGATAAAACTAGTATTGAAAACTTAAACTAAAGTTAGCATCAATGTTTGTGATATTAAGTTGGTGTAATTGTAGCTCATTTAAAATAGTTATTCAAACTCACAAAAATCAAGTTCAGTTTGTTATTTCCGAGGCAGAAAATTAAACTCTTTTTAAAGTTAGCTTAACTTAGTTTATTTTACGGTGTGGGAAACCTCTCATAAAAAAACGAGTTTGGGAAGGGCACACAATTTTCCTGGAAGCTGACTGGACCCTAACGTTCTGTCCGTCACATTTAGAATGGCCAATCAGAGCCACAAGACAAAATGAGGTAGTAGGCATGAGCTACACATGCTAGCGCTGCTCAAGTGTTTGAACGGCGAAGCGTGTCATTGGCTAAAACTCATGCAGGAGCCAATCGATCGATGTGAAAACATCTTTGCTAAGAGAAGCTTCCGGTGAGGCTTCTAGCTCTTTTTTTTGTAAAGTGGTGGAGGTCTGGTTAGACTGCTGCTTTTCTACAGCTACATCCGAGCTAACTGCTACATCTAAGCTAACGGCTCCACCGGTGGCTGTGATTGCTGCGGCAGAAATATCCTGATGAGGTTTGTTTCTTCCTGCTGTAAATTCAGACATAAACCTCGGTGAAGGAACAAGCATCAGCCAAGTTTATAATCTAACCTTGTGTTTGAGTGTGGCGCCGGTCCAGCTGCCCTACCGTCACCCTGATTTAATCAGATCCTCAGGGGGGAACCTTCCTCCCAGAGGGGATTGGTTTCCCAGGGGACACTGGGGCACCAAGGACAGTGAAGACTACGTGGTCCACCACTGACAGTCTATAGCAGAGGCCCTGGCTTTATCCAGGAGAAGCTGAATCGTGTTTATGTTTGGGGAATGAACCATTTTTGTTGGATTATTGGATAAAAGCTGCAGATCGGGGCCATGGTTCTGGTTTAAGTGGGGTTTGGGAGTCCAGATCCTTCCAGGGTTAGAGGTTTTTGAACTCAGCACAGAAACAGCCATCTGATCACAGAACTCAGGAGTTGTTGGTCTACCTCTAGACCAGAGGGGGGTTCTCCTAAGAACAACCTCCAGACCTTCATCTGAGTACCGCTCTGCTTCATGGTCTCACTTTAATCTGCGAGACAGAGCGCCGTCTTCACCGTCATGATCAGGAGTCAAACCGTCTCAGGATGAAGAAGGAGAGGAGGGAAGATGCTGAACAAACACTCCCCGTCCAATCAGATTGATCCGTCACATGAGGAGGGCGGAGTCAAAGGATGGAGAGACTTTAAAAAAAACCTGAAAACACAGAGAAGATCAGGATAGATGGAAATGAGGAGAGAACAACGATGTTCTGAAGAAAGCAGAGAGGAGAAAAACAGGAAATACTGGATCAGAATTAAATAAAGGTAAATCTGTGAAAGAGATGGAGAGGAAGTGGACGGACCATTAGGAGACAGAGAATAAGAAGGATTTCTCTCAACAGTTTAAAACAAAGGTCAGTCTGATTTAAACTGAGGAATTTCAACATTTTCAGCTGCATGTAAAACATTCTGGTGTGCTATTCTAAAAATTCATCTTTTAACTGTAACATTCACTGTTATGTCTTTAGCTTTTCAATGGAATATTAGAGTTAAACTTTTTTTGTTCATTGTCAGCTTTCAGTAAAATGAAAACGTAATGATTTTTATATTTATTTAGTGGAAAATCAGTATTGAATGTTTAAATTTAGGTTATTGATGGAAAATGCAGGAAAATAACATTTTAAAGAATGAATGGGAAAATTCATGAAAAGTTTTGACACAATAAATCTCAGTGATTAATAGTTTAAATTTTCTATAAAGGTGTTAATAACAATTTAAAAAATCATTTCTTGAATTAGGAAGATTTTTTCTATATCTTAGATTTTGTTGTGATTTGTAGCTTATCTATATTTAAAAAATATGTTGGAATAATGTTCAAATATTCTAATATGTAATTATATTAACACAGAAGCTTTAAAAAAGATAAGAAGATTTTTTTTATTTTTAATAAACATGTGAAATAAACTTCAATAAAATTAACTAGAAATTAAGGTAAACAGAAAGAAATGTGCTGTAGTTTATGTTTATATGTTACTATGAATGGAAAACAAGAACATAAATAACTTTATTCTACAGTAGCATTAAACGGTAAAAAGTTTATTTTTAAGGCTTTTCTTCTTAAGTTTTTCAAATAAATTCCATTCCCATAAAAATGTGAATTTAAATAAACACTGTTTATGCCATTTCTAAAGTGAAAGTAAAGAGAGGTGGAAACGTGAGGGGTAGAGGAGAATGGTAGAACATCCTTATATTCAAAAATCATCACTATTATGGTTCTGGGTTTTTATTTTCAGCTCCTGTTTTTATTTCAGTCTAGTTTTGATTAGTTTTACTGCTTTTTGTTAGTTTTGTAAAATGTTTTTTTTAGTTTAGTGGATTTTTTTTGTGAGGAAACCTCATAGGTTTTTAAAAACCCATTCAAACAGGCAACTCTTCATTTTCTATTTATTTATTTAAAGTTCATGTTTGAATTAAACTTAAGACCTACAATTAACTCTTGTGTAAAATCTTGAACAATTAGATCCATCCATTTAACATCTCCTGGCTTTGGTTGTTCATGTCGGTCAGTCTGCTGTCAGAGACGAGAACTAGGAGATTTAATCTCTAGTTAGAATCAGAGCAGCGAGGGAGAGAGAGAGCTGCTGGGATTGGTCGATTTCATCGTTTTTATTCATTTATCGCGCCCCTTTAAATGCTCAAAAATGAACGAAAATGGCCACACATATGAGCGGTGTGAAAAATGCCAGGTTGATATAGGTTTCAGAACTGGTCCTCAGGAATCGCCTCAATAGCGCCACCTCTCATGCTTCTATGGAACAGCCCCATAAAAGACTTTGATGTGGAGTTATGAAATTTGGTGTGTCGATTCGGCTCAGCGAGATCTACAAAAAAGTCTACAGGAGCAAAACTCTAACTCCAACAGGAAGTCCACTATTTTGAAAAAAATTGTTTTTTTTTTTTTTTTTAGGTAGTTCTATAAACAAACAATACCATTTTAGGTGTTTTTTAAAAGCTTTGTTTCAATGTAGTTTCAGTTAAATAAAATGATTTTCAATTTTTAGGTATATAGTAAGCTTTAGTTAACTATAATAATCTTGGTTTCTATGAAGTCAGACATTCAACAATACATAAGAATAATACATTTAAACAGATTTACATGTAGGCTTTAGATTCTCCTAACAAACCCTACTGTTAGTAAAACAAAAACAGAGGCAGTGGAGAGAGGGAAATATCTCTGTCTTTCTATGAGTTATGCATAAAAAGATATGAAAAAAAACATACCTGACATTTTTCCTTTCCATTTGTTATTAAGAATGAATATATATGATAAATATTCTATAAAAATGTATTTTACACACCAGAGAATGTATTGAATTATTGGACAGTTTTAGTTGAATATTAGTCTTGTCTTGAACATCAGTCGTACTTGTGTCACTGTTAGGAACACATAAAAGATTTCAAATGTTTGATGACCAATAAGAAGAAGCTTCAGTGTTATTTGACCAATCAGGAGGCTGAACTGTTTTTCTCTTCTCTAGGACCGAGACATGAGGATGACCCCGGACACTGACGAGGTTCTCGTGTTTTTATTTATTCTCCTATGTTCAACTTTAATGTCTGATAAACATTCATATTAATATTTATATCTAAACTTAAAACAAAAATTAAGGCACTTTGTGTTTGGTAGATTATTTCTTTGTTGTAACAATGCTTCTTGGTAATAAATCTTATACAGTTGGAAAGACTGTTTATTACCCATTTGTAAGGATCATGCATTTGTGGGATGAGCAGCAGAGCTGAGTATGTGGGTTGCACCCATAAAAAATGTGCCAAATCTTCTCTGCCAATGCCACACAGCTGATTTTGCTGTTGCTACTGATTCTTGTTTTGAGATTCTGGTACCCCCAGGTGCTGCACCCACATACTCAACCCACATACTCAGCTCTGCTGCTCATCCCACAAATGCATGATCCTTACAAATATGGCATCATTTAAAAGAGTAATAAACAGGCTTTACAACAGTATAAGATTTATTACCAAGAAGCATTGTTACAACAAAGAAATAATCTACTAAACACAAAAAGTAAATTTGTGTTAAGTTTATATTTCTATGTGTCCTGTTCATCCATCAGTCCATCAGGTGTATGGCGTCCACCTGCAGCTGTGTGAGCTTCAAACCAGGAAGTGTCCAGCTCAGGTCATGTGATCGCTGCGGGCACAGCTGGGTGGCACACGGTAAGCAGTGATGGATAACAGTAACTCTGAGAATTAGAAATTTAACCAGGAAACATCTCAAACTCCTGAATCTCACTTTTTTTCATGGTTCAGAGAAAAGAATGTTATTCTGGAGATAAATCAAACCCTTATAGCAGCAACCTCTGGAAGTTTTTAGTTTTAATCTCTAAAACGGCTCGGTGTTGGACTTCAGCCACCATCCTGACACGTAGATAAACACGGTGCAGATGTGCTCAGTCACTTCAGTGACATTCAGTCAGGTGTCGCTGTCATCACATCACCAACAACATCTGGAGGAAACATCTGCACAAGCCCTGAACCATCCCGCACACCTCATCTCCTCATCTCTGATGAACATCACTAAACTTTGGTGGTGCTCTAACTGCTTTTTTTCATGTTCTTTAGTTTTTATTATTCATGTTCACTTATTTTAATATTTCAGGAACGGCTTCATCTAGACTGGGTTGGTCGTACTGGTGCAGTGTGTACTGGCATGCATTAAAGACTGCCTCATACAGGGAGAACAAAAGAACCCTAGGCATAAACAAAATAATGTTTCCACTGCTCTCAGTCAGTCCGTAACCCTTAGTAATCTTCATCAGCCCAGTCTGAGAAAAGCTGACAGTAAACTATCTTTTACTGATGTGACAGTGAGAATCTCGACCTTCTTCTTGTTGTTGTCTTCCTCCATCCAGCCTTAGAGAAGCTCCAGTTTCAGGCCCCTCCTCCCTCCAGCTGCGGCCCAGTAGAGGTGGCCCTTCCTGGGCTGGTGTTCGACCTGAGCTCCCTGGTCTTATACGGAGCTCAGGCCATTCCTGTCCGCCTAAAAATCCTCCTGGATCGTCTCTACAGCGTCCTGACCCCGGAGCAGGTATGTGAAGCTGATTCTGATTCTTTCTGAAAAGTTTTTTTTAAAGTTATTTTGTCAGTTTGGATGTAAAATGAAGCTAAAGTTTTTTTTGGTTTGGTCTGTTTTAGGTCGGGCACATTCTGCACACTCTGGGCTGGAGTCTGGGGGATTATGTTCGAGGGTACATGTTACAGGTAAACGCTCCAAATACAAACACTGGACTGTAAATTCTGTTTATGTATTGAGATCTTTAATTATCTATACTGTTATATTTGAAAAAGATGCTGGGTTTCCTATTATGTCTGAATTTCTTGACATCTTTAAAAACAACAAATATAATTTGAATGCTACTATGGCGAGACAGAGGGAAATAAAATGTTTGTGCACGTCCAATGTGCATAATTCTTTATGGCTATTTGGTCGCACTTTCTCATTAAGGAGGAAGAGACCTTTAAAAAATTGTTTTTTCTCTTTCCCATCCATGAGGCTGTAATGGTTCTATTTAGCTTACTAACTTGTTTGTTTCAGTTTGAATACGATTGGGTAAGACATACTGCAGTTACATTTGTCAAAATTTGGTTTATTCCCATCCAGTTACCTAATGGGAAGGTGTTGGACCACTGGTTGATGGTGACTCCCAAAGAAGAGCTGCTCATCCTAAAGCAGTTCCTTCGCTTTGGCGAGACCCGCCCCATTGTTGAGTTAATGACACTCCAGTGTCAGGAACCTTCAAACAGCTTCCCTAATCATGAGCTGAACCCCATCCCGAAGGTGAACATCGGCTCCTTCATCCAACGAAACGCTGGAACGCCAGGAGAGTTCAAGAACAGACGAGGATACTCCAGCTCTACGGCTGATGTCTGCCGTTTGAAGAAAAACTGTCCTCCTGACCTGAACAATAACGTTCACCGTTTGGAAAACTTTCCAGGCAGAATGTCCCTGCTTCTGCCTTTCCACTTTCCAAACTCCACATTCCACTTCCCCACCAAGGTAACACCTTTCTAAATACAACCTCCCACCTAAATGATTGTTCTTAGGTTTGGCATGGATCATTTTGGTTAATGTGACCCCTCTCCTCTTCACTCTTCTTCTCCAGGAGCTTGATCATCCAAGTAAAGTCACATTCAAGTGGAAATCAAGCAATTCCAAACAGTCTGTAAGACTCAGACAGGAGGGGTTTGGAAGACAGCAGGAGAATGATCAGGAACCCAAAAATGAACCAAGAATAAAAATCAAAGCAGACCCTGACAAGCCAAACCTTTCCCAGTCAATAGGCCATCAGCAACCCTGGCTCCATGACAGGGACTATGACCCTCAAAGAAGCATTTCCAACCAGGAGGACACCTCCTTACCCTCTCCTTCCATCAGTTCTTCATTCATCTCTCCTTCCTCTCCAGTTGCTCCCTCCATTCCCCACTCTGCCCCGAAGATTTCCCAAAAGTTGCCAGGATCATCTCCACACTCTCTCAGTCCTCTTCCGTCTTTCTCCTCATCCTTCCTTTGTCCTCTTCCTGCCTCCTCTTTCTCGTCTTCCCTCCACCCTCTGCCCTCATCCCTTTGCACCCTCCCTTCTCTCTCACCGGCAGGAGGCCGAAAAGGGAGGGTCTGCTGTGGTGTTTGTGGGAAAAGCTTCTATGACAAAGGTACAACTACTGTGGTTTCTCCGTATTTAGTTTTTATTGAGTCAAAGTAAAGTCGCCTTCAAACTTAATGCATGTGGGGTTTGGAGTTCCTCGAGATCCAATTTCAATTCAAGATCCTTGAATGCTTCTTGACACAGCTAAGAGATTGTTCTTGTATCAACAGGTCCTACAAGATCTCTAAGACCTTTGCTCCCCTCTTGGGGTTCCACAAGGTCCAAATTGAGCTCCACAACTAGTCTTGTATCTCAGGGCTCAAAAGGGCCCCATTAGGTGGCCTGAGCTTTGGCAGCAGTATATCTTGTGTCTTGGTATTCAACAGATCTAATCAGAGACCACTAGTCGATTTCATGTTTTTTGATCAAGGTGGGTCCCATTCAAGATCCAGGACTGTTCTTTTGTCTTAAGAATCCAAAAGACTATTCCAAGTCCTCAAATGTTCTCATGTTTTTTGGCTTTGCATGACCCAGTTAATTCTTGGCTAGCAGACAAAAGTCAGAGTCTTTCGGTCCTTGGTCCTTCTGGTCTAACTATACTCTCGTGAGGCCTGGATGTTGACTGTTACTTAAAGCAGGGGTTCTCAACCTTTTCAGCCTGTGACCCCAAAATAAAGGTGCCAGAGACCAGGGATCCCAACTGTATGTCAGTCATCTGCTGACAGTGCTGCCTACAAGGAGGGATAAATGGGAGGACTATCCGGGACCCAGGGAGGAATAGGAATGGGAGAAATATCCGGGAAGATATTCATCTTAAAAGTGGTTAGCTGGAAGAGATGGGGCAGGAGGCCAGAGCAATACACGGCCGTGCTTTCATATGCTAGATCCCCATGTTGCAAGTAGAGATCCATTTTCTATACCGCTAATTCGGGGGGGGGGGGGCTATATCAGCTGTCATCGGGTGAGAGGCGGGGTTCACCCTGGACGGGTCGCCAATCAATTGCAGACAACCAGGCACACTCACATTCACACTTATGGGCAATTTAGAGTCACCAATTAACCTAATGAACTTGTTTTTGGCGGTTGGAGGAAGCCGGAGTCCCCATGCACGGGGAGAACATGCAAACTCCGCACAGAAAGGCCCTGGCCCTGACCAGGAAGTGAACCAACGACCTTCTTGCTGTGAGGCAACAGCGCTAACCCCTGCGCCACCGTGCCGCCTGCAAGTAGAGATAACCTGCTGAAATCTTGTTTTGAAGCACCACAGATGTATTAGAGTCCCCTGGGCTTCGATTTTCCAAAATCAACTTATATCACCGTGTTCTAGGATTCCAGTTTGAGATTCCCTTATCTGGAGTCTCTAGGCTCCACAGAGTCAACTTTTAGATCCTTGATATTCTTGCATCTTGTTCCTCGACTGATCTTGTATACTGGGGTTCCACAAGGTGTGAACTGATAGGCTGGCTTGTATCAAGGGGCTTACAAGATCCAGCTTGAGATCCTGAAGCGATCCAGTGTCCTGGGGTATGACAAGACCAACCTAGGCATCCTTTGTTTCAGTGATTCCGAGAGTGGGGTCAGGTCCCTCCAGAAGGGTCATTTTTATTAAAAATAGCTGGAAAAACTAGTCAAATGTAAAATGGTCATTCGGTAAGATTTATGTCAGATCTCATGTCTCGGAATTCGAGACGGACTCAAGTGCAGTCAAGATGGCCGACATGGGCGTCACTATACATCCAATCCATGCCGGAAGTCCCAAGCGGAAGTTTGTTCTTCGTGTTGGACTCAGCTGCCAGTGTTTGTCGGTTTTTTTTTTTAACCCTTGGTGCTGGATCTCAAATTTATCACCTTCCTCACCGCCTTACCCTGAACCTAACCACTCGGGTTTTCATGCCTAAGATTAACCTTAGACGTACGGATGAGACTTCCGGTATGGATTGGATGTATGTCTGCCATCTTGTCTGTATCAAGGTACTCTTGTGGAATTCCTTCTTTGTTTATGCCAAACTAGGTTGAACTCAAGATCCTAAACTTGTCCTTCAAAGCATGCAGGACATGGTTTTACCTTCCTCAGAACCTTTTTGCTTCTGTTTGCGCAGGAACTTTGAAGATCCACTACAACGCTGTCCACTTGAAGATCAAACATCGCTGCACGGTGGCCGGTTGCTCCATGGTGTTCAGCTCTCTGCGAAGCCGGAACAGACACAGCGCCAACCCCAACCCCCGTCTCCACACAGGAACTGGCAGAGATGTCAGACAAGCCAACGCCGACCCACACTCCAGCATCCACCCTGAATCTCTGATTCACAGAAATGCTCGGAAAAGCCTGCACAACGCTCACGCTCAGATCTGCAGGACGAAGGAGACTGGCAACACACTATGGCAGCCTGATGATAGCGCACACAAACAAACCCTTAAAAATGATTTTATGTGCTATGAAAGCGAACAACGAGGCTTCCAGGGAAGCGCACCACCTCCTGCCAACTCCCCTTCACCTTCTCCTCAGCCTCTATGCCATGATACCAACCAGAGCTCCACCCTGAGTGACTCCGCCTACAGGTCCAACCTCCCTCCACTTCTCCCAGCTCAGAACCCTTCCTCACTGGTCTCACATTCCTCCCTCATCTCCCTGGTTGAACCCGCAACAGAAGAAGTAACAGAATGCTTTCAATACTCGGGCCTGCTTCACCCCAACCACAGGCCACCTGCATCCCTCCCTAACCCACCCTACACTGCCGTTTCAAGCTTCACCGGTGAACCTGTTTCACACGATGAAGGTCTTCTGGATGAACTTCAAACCAAAGCTTGCATCAGTCCGCTGACCAATGAGCAGCGGAGGTGGGATTCAGGGGACCCCATCCCAAAGAAGAAGCCGAGGAAGTCGAGCATGCCGGTGAAAATAGAGAGAGAGACGATGGAGACGGGGAGACTCAAGGATGAGGAAGACTGCTGAAGAGGAGAGGTTTACACCTGGTGGGCCAAGACCATCGAGATCAGATCATTGTCAGTGAAGCATGACAAAGATGTTAGGCCAGGGATTTTCAAAGTGGAAAAAACAACATTTCAAACATTTATGTCTAATGTTAAACATGTTTAAAGATCAATGTATTTTGGATATTTTGGTTTGCAAATGTCCTTAAACATCTGCCTTTCCCTCTTATTCAGTTATAATGCCATTAAATACCCCTTTTTCCATATTTTTTTGGCCATTTTACAACTTCTTTTTGCCTCTTTTTCCCCATTTTTTTCACTTTTATTCAATTTTTGCCCTTTTTCACTTTTTTTGCCCATTTAAGCTACCTTTCATTATTAAATATCCCTTTTTCCCCTTTTTTTGCTCATTTTTGCAACATCTTTTTGCCACTTTTTCCCAATTTTTGCCCTTTTTTTAAAAACCATTTGTTGCCACTTTTTGCCCATTTAAACTACTTTTTGCCATTACGTACCACTTGTTTCCTCTTTTTCTCCCTATTTTCACCCAATTTTGGCTGCTTTCTGACCATTTTGCCACCTTTAACCCATTTTTATTGCTGCTTCAAGCTGTTTTTGCCCCTTTTCACCTCTTAGATTGTGGCTCTTGCAAAGGTATTTTTCAATAATTTGGCTCTTTGGTTGAGTAACACTGCTCTATAGCATAGTCCCTATAGTAACTATAAGTCTATCCATTTTGCTCCATGCACAGCAGAGGTTAGCAAAGCAAATCACCTTTTTCAGGTTTATGTTTCTGCGCCTCCCCTGAAGCCCGCCTCACACTTTGAATGAGTCCAAAAACATGAAGCAGATAGCCTAACCCAGTGGTTTTCAGTGTTTTCAGCTCCAAGAGGCCTTGACTTTTGCATCTTGACTTATGGCCACAATAAAATCCATATAAGCTTACATTACTGGAAATAATTCCATTAAAATAAGGTATTAATTAACATGGCTGTCTAACACTGCAGGTTCAACACAGTTCAAAAAATAAAAGGCTAAAGACTCCAAAATGAGACTGATATATTTTTTTGAGTTACTTTTGCATCATGAACTGTGTAATGTATGTTTTTGGAGTCTGATATACCATTGTGTCTCTGCCATGATAGATGTATTTACAGCATGCTGCTCTTCTACAAGGGCTCCCTCTTGTGTTGATACTCTGTAAAAGAAATAAAATGCATCAAAAACACAACTTTTACTCATTTATTTAAGAATTCTTGCATTCTCTGACAAGCACATGATTTGAAATTTGACTTTAAGTGCATAATTTTTACATTGTGGTGTTGAAACTTTTGCATGAAGCTTTTGTGTGCAGCTTTGGAGAAAGTAACAAAAGACATTTAAACTTTGAATATTTTCAGAGTAAGCGGTTTAAATTTTGGCAGCTATTTTGATTACAGTCTTAGTCTTTAGATTTGAACAGTTCTAATGCTGGGTTTGAACTTCAGCAAGTCGTCCTAGCCACGTCTACATAACTAAATGCGTTGAGCTGCTGCCATGTGATTGGCTAATTAGCAATTTGTGCTAACAAGCA
This sequence comes from Cheilinus undulatus, assembly GCF_018320785.1. Taxonomy (NCBI): domain Eukaryota; kingdom Metazoa; phylum Chordata; class Actinopteri; order Labriformes; family Labridae; genus Cheilinus; species Cheilinus undulatus. The sequence goes on along the minus strand of NC_054886.1, from coordinate 34,839,588 downwards.
ATTGAACAGGTGTACCTAATAAAGTGGCAAGTGAGTGTGGTTTTAGTCAGGGAAAAATAAAAATAAATTTCATGCAGTTTCAGCAAATACAAATTCTTTAACATTCATTGTTTTTCATACACCCTAATCAGCCAAATTATACATTTTCTTTTTTTTTTTCATAAATGTAGAACACTCCTGTTAGTGCATTAAAATTTCAATGTTTTAAAATACAACGAGGAAAATACTAACTATAGGACTTGGCGGTAATCATTCCCACGTTTTACCAGGGTATCCTGCTTCCCCAGAGTTGCAGGACATTGCAGTGTGATCCAGATCTTTCCAGCGAACAGGACAGAGGCCTTGTGTTTTGTTCGCACCTACATAAAAAAATGGCGGATGACCCATGTTTAGCGCGCTAGAAGGCGACAGAATCCAAGCAGTAGTAGGCCAGTAACTCTAATGGTAAAATAAAAAAAACACACTTACATAGCGGGATAAGACTACAAAAGAGTCTTTCAGTAAGGAGTTCAATACCTTTTAAACTTCTTAAACCACCATTATCTTCTTTTTTGAGCATATTTATCTCTAGCTAGCAAGTGAAAAGCCACCCAACTGGACAGGAAGGCCTTACGACCACAAATTTAAAAAACAGTGCCCTTAAAATGTCGCCGACTATGACTTTTAAAAGGTATTTGACTACAAAGAGTTTAAAAAATATATTCAATAAATAAGCTTTCAAAATAATTTGCAAAACATATTGTTAGCTTTAAACTAGCACTTTCTTACCTTATGAAATGCAAAGCATTTTCAGAGCAATAGGAAAAAAAAAAACTTCTAATAGACAATTTAACGGAGAATTTATTTTAATATTTATGAATCACGCTTAGATAGGTCGCTATTTTGTACGACGGAGTATTAGGGCCACACGAAGAGAAAAAAATAAAAGGATATTTTTTGACATAACGAGAATAAAGTCGTAATATTACGATAAAAAAAAGTAAAATTACGAGAATAAAGTCGTAATATTACGATAAAAAAAATCGTAATTTACAAGAATAAAGTCGTAATATTACAAGAAAAAAACGGGAATAAAAAATTACAAGTAAGACAGTCTGCCGTGGATCTACGACGGAGTATTGTCCTGATTCTGATAATAATTTGATGCTGATGTGCCAAAAGATGAAGTATTTCCTTATTTGTGAAACCGATACTAAAGTATAGCTTCAGAAAATGCTCAGCATTGATCATTTTAATGGAGGCGGCGCCCCGACAGACTTTCTTTCTTGTAATGTTTTATTCTCGTAATATTACGACTTTATTCTCGTAATTTTACGATATTTTTTCCTCGTATCATCACGAGTTTTTTCTCGTAATATTACGCCTTTATTCTCGTAATATTATGACTTTATTTTCGTAAAGTCAAAAAAATTAATTCTTTTATTTTTTTTTTCTTCTTGTGGCCCTAACACTCCGTCGTAATTTTGTTTAATTATCATATCTTGTAAAAAAAAAAAAAAAAATCCCCGACAACCAAAAGAAGACGAGTTAGAAACAGGAACGCTTGGGTCGTGTCTCGGTTCCTACTCGGAAAAAATTTACGCACACACCCAACCGTTAGCTCTTCAAGCTAGCTCAACAATGAACAGTTATTAGTGTTTTTACTTGATAGCAAATGAAGATTTGTTCCATTTTTGAGTAAAATAGCAGCGGGAACAGCTGATAAGCAGGTTAAAATGTCTAAAGGGGAGACTCTGAGAGGATTTGTGACGGAAAGACTCTCCGCTGTCTCCCAGGAGATCTTAGCGGTGGTCGACGGGATCGTAGCCGAGTATGAGGCGGAGGCGTCGGGCTTCAGAGAGGAGATCGACCGGCAGAGGAAGCAGCTGGAGGTTCTCCTGGAGCCGCAGCTGACAGCGAACCAAACCGGTCAGTTACTAGTGATTCTGCCTTTATATCTACAAGAAGAAACCTGAAATAACTGGTTTGGAGCTCAGAGCTTCATTCAAAGATGTAGTCATTTACGTTAAACTGGGTTTTACTGTATTTTCATTCATCCTGGGAAAATAGCTTTATTTTCATATTACCAGCCTGAGTTTCATTTTAATTCGGCCTGAGTGTTCATAATCCACTTGTCTGAATCATATCTGTAATAAAGATGGGTAATATTGTCTTGATCCTGTTGTTTTTGTTTGTTTTGTTTACCACCACATTAAAGTGTTATTAAAATGCTGGACATCCACACCATGTCCAAATAAAACTGTGAATAAAAATCTGTAAATCCACATAGTTTATAAGAGATTTAAAGAGAAAATGATGATTTCTGCCTTTTATTCAGATGGAAGGCGCAGTAAGAGGCTTTTGGATGAAGAGAAGTGTGATGATGAGGAGGATGGGACCCAGGAGGACCTGACTAATACCAACCCATCACGGTACGATAGGATAGGAAACGCTTTACTGGCCTCTTAGGGACATCTGTCTTGGACTGGGAAGGCTGGTGAGATGGGAAAATGTCTTGTTAATCCATTAGAAAATCAGAATCAAAAAGAGTTTTATTGCCAAGTGTGTTTTTGCACACAAAGAGTCTGACTCGGTGTTTGGCGCAAAATAAAAAACAGAGCAACCTCTCCCAAACTTCAGCAGGCTGGGGCCCACCAAAAACCCTGGTATGACATTCAAATATTTACTTTTTATTTTGCTAATTTTGAACATAGTTTTGTTTCGTAAACAGGTACAGATGCGTTGGTTTAAGATACATCAACAATACTGAGAAAGTGTATGAGGCCACAAAGTTAACCTTGTGCCCTCCTCAAATTTACTACCCTCTGGACGCCTTTGAGGAAAACGTACACGTACAAAAAACTGCCATTAAACCACTGTATGTTAATTTTTTTTCTACTTTTTTTTTCATAAATCTCTTGAACGACTTCAGACCTGCTCAGATCTACCAAACATTCAATAATTTTCAAGATTTTAACCCTTTAAATGCCAGTTTGATTATTTGAAATATTTTATTTTTTACTAAAAACACTAAGTGAATTATTTTTCATAGAATAAATAGTAGAAAGAAGGGGCTTTGGTGCTGATGAGAGTCTTGGATGGGTCAAAGATTTGCAACAAAACTGATTTCATCGCACTTGTATTTTTTATGTAGTGCCAGCTTTAACATTAGGGCACCCTCTGGACACCTTCGAGGCCAAAATGTACACGTACAAAAACTGCCAATAAATCACCATACAAAAGTATTTTTCCATCTTTTTTCATAAATCTTTTTAACAACTTCAGACCTGCTCAAAACTACGAAAAAATCAAAAGTTCTCAGAATGTTAACCCTTTTAATGCCAGTTTGATTATTTGAAATATTTGATTTTTTTTTTTTGCAAAAAACACAAAAAAGCGAATTATTTTCCACGTAATAAATTAGGGGTGCACCGATCGATCGGCGAAAATCGGTATCGGCGCTGATTTCCTTAATTTGAGGAGATCGGCCGATCCTTGTAAATAAGATCGGTGGATAAGATTGGTTTCATATGCCTCTACCTACTAAAATGTGAAAAATGAAAGACTAAAGGAACTGATATAATTTAGTATTTTGGACAGCAATACTTTAAACTTTTCATTTATATTTGAGAGAACTACCTCATGCAGTTAAAAGAACAAGTTTGTATTGTTTCACGGGTACTGTTCACTGTTATTCAGTAAAACAAGATTGGAACATTTAAGGTGTATGCTGTCAGTTACAAAAAAAAAAAAAAATCGGTATCGGCCAAAATCGGAATCAACAGGTCAGGCTTTTTAAAGATCGGTGATCAGTGATCGGCCAGAAAATTGCAATCGGTGCCCCCCTATGATAAATAGTAGAAAGATGGGGCTTTGGTGTTGATGAGAGTCTTGGATGGGTCAAAGATTAGCAACAAAAAATGATTTGATTGCATTAATATTTTTTACGTAATGTTAGAAAAACTCTCTGGACATCTTCGAGGCAAAAATGCCCCCATTGACTTCCATTAAAACCAGGTTTTTTAATCTCACTGTCATTGCAGTATAAAATCATGCATTCTTTAATGTCAGCATTTCAATGTGAAGAAGTCTAGTGAAATTTGACATTTTTACCATATTCCACCAGATTCAACCATTTACTCATTGTAGGACCATGCACCACATTCTGGTATTTTTGCCCGTTATATTATGGAGAGCTTTGTGTGAGTTTAAAAGGGTTAAAATTCTGAGAATTATTGAATTATTGGTAGTTTTGAGCAGGTCTGAAGTTGTTTGAGAGATTCATGAGAAAAAGTAGAAAAAATACTGATGTATGCTGATTTAATGGCAGTTTTTTTGTACGTGTACATTTTTGCCTCGAAGGTGTCCAGAGGGTAGTAAATTCATTGAGAGAGTATGAATGACATTTAAGAAGAAAACATGTTGGATTTCAAAAATTTAACTAGAAAGAAAAGTTCCTGTAAAAATTCATGCCACAAGGGAGCGCAGATGGTCGAGCGGTTTAAGGCGCTACCCATGTACGCGGGCGGCGAGGGTTCGAATCCGGCATGTGGCCCTTCACCGCATAACTCTTCCCCACTCTCTTCCCTGTTTCCAAGTCTGTCCACTGTCCTTCCTCTATCAAATAAAGGCATGAAAGGCCCAAAAATAAAACTTCAAAAAAAAAAATCATGTCACAAACTGTAAAACTGAAAAAATGATCACAAATAAAAAATAAAAAGAACAGTTGAGAAAAAATGTCCAAAAATGCCAGAGGAGGGCACAAAGGTTAATCCAACACCAATTTAACTATAACACTGCTGTATAAATCAGACACAGTAACATATATAAAGGTGACATGAGTTAAAAATTCTGTTTCTGCTTTTCTAACACTGAGTCCTAAAATAACACAAGTATTTTATGATCACTCAAAATATGATACAAATATATATTTTTAAATTTCTCCCACCAGCAGACCCCAGCCAAACTTTGGGAAGCACTGACATAGAGGAAAAATAAAAATATAAAATAGGCAATAAACAATACTAAGAGGCTAGAAACTTAAAAACATTATTATAGATGAATATAGATGCAACATAAAAATATAGAATATAGTATTAACATCACAAAAGTATGTACAAAGTCATAAGAAAAGAGGAAAATACACAGTATTAACACTGGTTAACAGGTTATAGTGCTGTTTTCTAGAGGACATAATAAACAATGGTCATAAGTCTGTTTTTTGTTCATGTAGACAGCATAACACCACATATAGAGCAATAATTGATGAATATTTCAGAGCAAACTATTTCTTTCTGTGAAGTTCTGAGGGGGGAATTATCGGGTATGGAGCTTTGAAATCATAGTTTTATTTCACTTTAATAACATCTCTCAGTTTATTTACCTGCACTCCATCTTTGTCTTTCTTTTCTGCCAGGGTTCGGTTTAAGAAGAGGAGGCCCGGCAGACCTCAGATCAGTGAAACACAGAACCACATAGCCCTCAGAATCCGGATCCTAGAGGACCCTAAAACCAGTGTGCTCTCAAATAACAGTAAGTTCTGAAAAAATGGACTTAAATAGATTTAACGCTAGCACCTTTGGCTTTGTTTAATCGGAAAGAAAGTAGAAATAAGAAATAAACCCTGTATGTTGTTGACATCTGTAAAGCCTGGTTCTCTTTTTTCCTCCACCAGTTCTTAAGAAATGCCCGCTGCTGAAGCTGAACTGTCCTCGAGGACTACAGGAGAAAGACTTCCTGGACCTCCTAAGGTCCACTTTCCCTCAGCTGTCTGGAGACGACAAACATTTCGACATCCTGACGTCTGATCAGAGACGAAGATTAGAGCCTTTAAAACTGACGACGGTGACACCAGAGGAAATCCACAGACTCATGAGCTGCACAGAATCAAAGAAGTCGCCGATCTACGTACGACTGAAGGTAGACCGACGTATTCTGTAGTTGTTAAACTGCTAAAACCTTATCACTCAGGTTTTTAGCACTAGGGTTGTTTTTTTAAAGTATGCATCATGCTTTTGAAATAAAAGAGCCTAAATTAAGTTTGAAACTTTTGTTTTTTTAATAGGAGTCTCAGGCTAACCAGGATGGAACTGATCCTCTACAGAAAAAAGACTCTCGGCCTGCCTCTGCTGTGTTGATATGTGATGAAAGCAGGCTTCAAACAAGGTCAGTAAGAAAGGAATTCAAGCAGGTAGGGCTGGGCAATTCAGTAATTTTTCAGTAATCAGCAATTTAGTTTTGAGTTAGAAACTCCGTTTAATTTTGCGCCCCCGTAACTCCTGTTTTTGTTTCTCCCAGCAGCCCTGTTCAGGACGTTGGAGGCAGTAGAGGTGAGGTGTCAAGCAGCTCAACATCACATCTAAAAGACATGGGAACAGGAGACGGGAATGAAAATGATGGAGGAATTCCAGACCCATGTGAGGACTTAGTAACTGTCTCTGCAGCTAAGAGTAAAGTGGGTGATAGTGATCCTACTGAAGAGGAAGACAAAAGAGGTGTAAATGACAGTGATGATGACTGGAAACCAGACAAGGATGTGGAGGAGCTGAAAGAGAGCGACTCTGAACTGTTTTCAGAGACTCCCAAGAGACAAAAACCCAGACGATCTGGTGTCAAGACAAACGAGAACAGGGCAGAAGACAGAAGCGATCCCACCTGCAAAGTTTGTGCAGCATTGCAGAAATCAGAGGTAACACTCGTCAAACACGCCTGGATTCATGTAGAGGACTCTGGAACTCTTTGTGGAGTTTGTGGTGAACTTTTAGCATCTGTAGAGGAACTGGAGGAACATCTTGCCATCAATCACAGGACTGATGACTGTGACATTTGCGGAGAGTCCTTTTTAGATAATCCAAGCTTCAATGAGCACGTGGCCGCCCACTCAGGAGAGAAACCATACGAGTGTGACGTTTGCTCTGAGAGGTTTGCTTTGACTGTGTCTCTGGAGAATCACAGAAAACTCCACCAGGCTGAAAAGCTGCATAAATGCCACACTTGTAATAAAGTGTTTGAGCTGAGGTCTCAGTTAAAGGCTCACCGCATGACTCACACACACCTCTGCGGAGTGTGTGGTAAATCGCTCAGTGACTACAGGTCCTTATCCCGCCATAAGATGACACACACCGGGGAGAGACCTCACAGCTGTAAGGTCTGTGGGAGGAGTTTCAAACTGCCGGGCACGCTCAGACAGCACGAGAAGATTCACACAGACAGAGAGAGATCCTACCTCTGCGACGTCTGCTGTAAAATGTTCCTGACGAGCAAGCAGCTGCAGATCCACATGAGGACGCACACCAACGAGAAACCCTACCACTGCGGCGAGTGTGGGAGAGGATTCACCACCAAGGGGCCTCTCACGGTTCACATGCGCGTCCACACGGGGGAGACGCCGTACCGCTGCCCCGACTGTGGCTGGTCCTTCAAACGGAAGGTTCATTTGGACAACCATGTGACGGTCCATTCAGACCTCAAACCGTTTGTTTGTGGGATTTGTGGGAAAGCGTGCGCTCGAAAAGTGTACCTGAAAGTCCACATGAGGACGCACAACGGCGAGAGACCGTACAAGTGCAACCTCTGTGATAAAGCCTTTACCCAGAGCCACTGTCTGAAAACGCACATGAAGAGCCACCTGGTGACGGAAATCACAACATGACGCTCTGAGGCAGCGCTACTCAACCCTGGACCAACAAAGAGCCCAACTGTTGAAAAAGAACCACAATCGAAGTGGTGAAAAGTGGCAATAAAAAAAAAAGTTAAAGTAGGCCAGTGGTTTTCAAAGTGTGTGAGAGTGAGCCTCCCCTAAGAAGAAATTATTCATTTGGTGGACCCCCACCCACAAAAAGGATTCAAATTAAAAAAACAACATTTCAAACATTTATGTCTAATCTTTAAACATTTCTAACAATATATTAAGAATAAGATATTTTGGTTTGCAAATGTCCTTAAACATCTGCCTTTCCCTCTTATTCAGTTATAACACCATTAAATACCCTTTTTCATATTTTTTTGGCCATTTTACAACTTCTTTTTGCCTCTTTTCTCCATTTTTTACAATTTTATCCCGTTATTGCCCTTTTTCACCTTTTTGCCCATTTAAGCGACCTTTCATCATTAAATATCCCTTTTCCCCTTTTTTTGTGACGTCTTTTTGCCACTTTTATCCCATTTTTTGCCCTTTTTTGCAACTTTTTGTCCATTTAAGCTACCTTTTGCCATTAAATACCACTTGTTTAATTTTTTCCCAAATTTTTGCCTCTTCATTTTTCCTTTTTCCTCATTTTGCCCTTTTTCACAATTTTTTTGCCACTTTTTGCCCATTTAAAGACCTTTTGCTGTTACATCCCACTTGTTTCCCTTTTTTGCCCATTTTTGCCACTCTTGACTGCTTTTTGCCCAATTTAGTAACTTACCACTAATTTTTTTGTCACTTCTCACCCACTCCTGCTACTTTCTGACCATTTTTCCACTCTTTCTCCCCATTTTCGCCACTTTTCACCCATTTTTGCTGCTTTTTGACCATTTTTGCCCCTTTCTAAACCACTTTTTGCAACTTTTTGTCCATTTAAGCTACCATTTGCCATTAAATACCACTTTTTTCCTTTTTCCCAATTTTTGCCTCTTCTTTTTTCCATTTTTTCCCATTTTGCCCTTTTTCACAATTTTTTTTGCCACTTTTTGTCCATTTAAAGACCTTTTGCCTTTACATACCACTTGTTTCCCCTTTTTCTCCCCATTTTCACCCCTTTTTCACCCATTTTTGGCTGCTTTTTGACCATTTTGCCACCTTAAACCTATTTTATTGCTACCTCAAACTGTTTTTGCCACTTTTCACCTCTTACATTGAGGCTCTTGCAAAGGTATTTTTCAATAATTTGTCTCTTCGGTTGAGTATCACTGCTCTATAGCACAGTCCCTATAGTAACTATAAGTCTATCCATTTTGCTCCATGCACAGCAGAGGTTAGCAAAGCAAATCACCTTTTCTCAGGTTTATGGTTCCACGCCTCCCCTGAAGCTCTGTGGCGCCCCCCAGGGGAGGCCCGCCTCACACTTTGAAAACCCCTGAAGTAGGCAATATAGTCAAAAAGTGGCAAAAATGATTGTACAAGGGAAAAACAGGCGTAAAATGCCAAAAATTTGAGAGAAAAGTGACAAAAATGGGGAGAAAAGGTGGCAGAAAGGGCTGAAAGCGGCAAAATTTGGGTGAGAAGTGACAAAAATGGTCAAAAAGTGGCAAAAACATGACAAGAAATGAGTGAAAAGAGACTTAAATGAGCAAAAGGCAGAAAAAGGTGGAAGAATGGGAAAAAAGCTGCAAAGAGTGGCAAAAGTTGGGGGGAAAAGTGGCATTTAATGGTAAAAGGCAGCTTAAATGGGTGAAAAGTGGCAAAAATATCAAAAAGTAGGATAAATTAGTCAAAAACTGGAGAAAATGGGGCTAAAAGAAGTCGCCTTAAAGCAGTAAAAAGGATTAAAAGTGGCAAAAAATTACAAATAAGGACAATGGAAATATACAGACAAAAACATTAAGGTCATTTAAAGCCAAGTATTGGAAAGAAACACAAAGTTTGCCTTTATTTAAGATTTTCTGGGGGAATAATATTTTAAATTAAGACATAAAAGAGCCACAATTCATCACAAAAGAGCCTCCTGTGGCTCTAGAGCATCACTGCTCTAAGGACACATTCAGATCTTACTCCACCTTTTCTATTTAAAGCTGTGAAAGCTGGGTTATGCTTTACTATTTATTTCTGTAACTTTCAGGTATATGAAGGCAACTCTGGCGCAGTGAAAGGACGGGAGAGACAGGAGGGCTGTTAAACATCTGACTGTCGTAAGAAGCACATGACTTGGGAGCTGTCTCTTCCCGTATGTCCTCTCTCTCTTCAGCTTTCCTGTCTAAATGAAGGCAAAAAGCCCTGAAAATAATCTAAAAAGCACATTACTTCATGGGTACCTGCACAGGTACTTTGCTCATCTGTTGTGTGTCTCTGTGAATTAATTTAAAAGTTTTTTTCAGGGTTAAAATAAAATGTAAAACACAGCCGTCTGAGTCTCTAAGTATATAGCAGCTGTTAAGTACAAGCTCACTGTCACAGGGCAAACTCTTGCATTCATTCCTCCGTCTACAGAATTACTGCTGTGACACTGGGAGAGTAGATTTTGAGCCTGTACTTAATAAAAAACATTAAATGACACTTTTGTGCAGGCGTTATGCCAGCGGCAGTGCAGATACCTTAAACTCTTCTTAGTAGACGGCTGTCTGCCTCAGTCAGGGTCCACATGGACTAAAAATAAAACTGGTCCAGACTCAGATCAGACAAGACCCCTTATGTATCCTCTCATACCTGACCTGATCTGACAGAAATTGATGTACGTATTTTTTAATAATTTTAGAAACATAATGTTTAAGGTCCGCCTGAAAAGATGCAACATAAAGAGTATCCTATAATTTAGGAGGAATAAAACTGAGATAAAGTCATAAAAATGACAAGAAAGTAAAGGCAGAATTTCTGAGTTTAAAAAGTTGTAAATTGACTAAAAAACAAACAACACTTCTGAGTTCAAGAGTGGATTTTCACGTTATAAAGTCAAACGTTTTAATAACAGAAAGTGTTTAAAAAGAAAACCCTATAAAGCACTGATCATCAACTGGCGGCCCGAGGGCCACATCAGGCCCCCCAAAGTTCCTGTCTGGTCCCCGAAAGATCACTAAATTCAGGAAAGGAGGAAAAGACGATGTGGTTTTAAGATTATCCTCTGGCTTTAAATGTCTGCAGCTGTTAAATCCATCCCACAAACAATGAATACTGAAATAGTTTTAGAATGACTGAACATTTGATCTGTTTCTACAGAAAATTACTGTCACATTTAGTAGATATTTAAAAATGGGGTTAATGTTGGCAGAAGTGCTGCAAAAATGACCTGATAAAGTGATGAAAAGCAGTTAAAATGTGGCAAAAATGGTTAAAAGGGAAAAAGAGGCAAAAAGAATCATAAATTGGTTGGAAATGACAAAAATAGTTCAAAAAAGTAATGAAAATGGGTTAAAAATGGGCAGACATAGAAGAAAAGTGTCAAGAATGGATAAAAGAGTGCTACTATAGGTATAAAACATGCAGGAAAAGTGATGTAAAGGGTTTAAAGAATGGCAAAAATTGGGTTAAGGAAGCAGAAAGGGGCAAAAAGTATCAAAAATGGGTTAAAAGTGGCAAAAATACAGCAAAAGTACATGGCAAATTAGTGAAAAGGTGTTCAAGAGTGGCACACAAGGGAAATAAGTGGCAGGAAAGTTGCAAAAGGGAGTTAAAAGGTGACAACATTGGGGGAAAAGTGGCAAAATTGGTTAAAAGTTGCAACTTCTGTTGGAAAAATGTAGTGAAAATTAGTTTAAAAGTGGCAAAAATGGATAAGAGTGGCACAAAGGGGAAAGTGTTTTAAAGGGGTTAACATTTTTCAAAAGTTGAGTTAACAAGGTAGTAAAGGGTTAAAATGAGTTAATACTTGGGGTTAAATGACAGTTGTGGAGGTCCCGTTCTCTGGGATGTTCAGTGACCCAGCCAACTCTGTCGTCAGGCCTGCTGCATGATAGATCATAGAGATAGAGCTCACTGGATAAAACCAAAAAATGTCCTGCCTTTTAAAAGCTAATACAGACACTAATACAATAGTCTGTTAACCAGACCAAAACATTTCTTTCATTTTTGTGTATTTGACAGTCCGGCCCCCAGAGTTTCTGTGGAGACTAAGTCTGGCCCTTGTGCAGATGTAGCTGATGACCCCTGGTTTAAAGTGTTGTGGGATTCTCCAGATGATAAAAATGATCTGATAAATCTCAGCTAAAATCACACTTCTTTTTTCAAACAATAATTTTATTGTGTTTTGTGGCATAATCCACCATAAATTTACAGAAAGTATATTGTAGATATTTTCCTTTTTTACATTGACAAACATGATAATAAAAGAAAACATAGACCACCCACCCTCTCTCAGACATGACAGATACTCTGTCAAATACTAATTTGAATGAAAAAGAATAAAAATATCTGTACACACATATAAACCGTAGCTCAAAGATTTAAATCCTGCTCCAGCCTCTCTGGGAAATTTCACTTTATTTCTCTAGATCTCTTATTCTCAGTCTGTAGAAGCTCTCCTAGGTCCTCATTTTCCAATATTCCTCAAATGTTTCCATATTTCCTCGTAATTCTGAAATTTATTTTTTAGGATATATGTTGTTTTCTCCATCGACGTACAGTTTACCAAACTTTAAATCCAAACACCGAACGTAGGTGTAAGAGTTTTCTTCCAGTTGATAGCTATCATTCATTTTAGCTGAAGTACACATTTTTTTATACTTTATTACAACCAAGAAGATTAATTCCCTTAACCCAAAGTTTAGAAATAAGAATAAAGAAAGTAGAAATGTGCAAGAATAAGTAACGAAGAGTTAAATAACACAAACGGTAAAATAAGTGTTAAAAGGAAAGAATAAAAAAGTACATAGAAACTCTCCTTAGTCTACAGATTCTCATTAAAAGCTAATTCTTTACATTTTCATGAAAAATAAACATGATGGACTCTGATTTAAACACGTTCGATAAAAGGAGACGAGGTCTCTGGATTGTATCTGTTGTATCTTATTTTCTTCAGCTGTAGCATAGAAACCAGCAGTTAAAAGATAAACTTCTTTATTCACAGTCCAAGAATTATCATCTGATCAGGAAAATCAGCTTAATCTGGTATCATTTTCTTCCATTCAACCGGCCATTTTCAATGTTATAATATGAAAATTCAAAAGAGATTCAAAAGTCAAAAACTGTGATTTTTTCCCCTCTAAATTTACTTCGTTTTAAATGTGAGAGTTTTCACTTCTTTATTTCCGTGGCCCTAATGCAGCAATAATTTATACACCGACTGTTTGATAAGAACTCGTTTGTAGGCCTATTAGGTTGGATTTTGTCCATGAAAACAGTTAAAATTGATTTTTAATCTTTCCAAATGGATCATGGGGGTTAGCTCTCCTTAGGTATGAATAACGGGACCCCTAAATAAACCAGAACCACTGATCTAAGGCGGGGGTTTTAAACTCAGCAGGAGGGGCCAGATTCTGAATTTAGGTCTAACCTGAGAGCCAATCTGGGTCAACATTTAACCAGAAACTAGCAACCCCATTTAAACTGGTAAGGAATTATGGGAAAAATAAAAATAGCACAGATGATGGATGATGATTTTGGGATTTAAAAAGTGAATTGATTTTAAAGGCTCATAATCTGAGATAAAAAGTTAAATTTATTAGCTCAAGCGGTTAAAAAGAGAATGAGAAGATAAAATAATGTTTTTATAAGGCAACAATACAAGAAAAAAATCACAAGTTTAAAGGTCAAAATATATAAAATTCCATATCATGTGTCTAATAGATAAAAAACCTTGAAATATTATACCAAATCCTGAGTTTAAAGGTCAAAATCTATAAAATTAAATATGAGTCTAACAGATAAAAAATAGGAAATAAAATACAAAATCATGACTTTAATGGTCAAAATATTAAACAATCAATTTAATGAGTTTAAAGATAAAAATGTGACCTAAAACTTAAAATTGTGATTCTTAAAAGTCAATATATTGGGTTAAAAGTCAAAATTAGGAGGTGGAAAGGTCAACACGTGAGATTAAATTTGAAATTGCAAGTTTTAAAGGTCAAAATTTGGGATAAATTTTAAAATCATGTATCTAATTGGTAAAAAAAGAAAAAGAAAAGAGTCAAATCAGACAAGATTTAGGTTTAAAAGTCAAAGTTAGGAGTTGAAAAGGTTAATACATGATATTTAATACAGAGTCACGAGTTTTAAAGATCAAATATGAGATAAAAAGTCAAAATCATGAGTTTAGGTTGAAATTGTGAGATGCAAAATTGAAAATATGAAATGAAAAAAAAAAAAAATTTCCACATTCCTGACTTTTTATCTGATTATTTTGACTCTGTTTCAGATTTTATGATTTATAATATTTATATATAAATGATCAGAGTTAAATTTACATTTTTATACTGGATTAAATCTGCAGGGCTCATACTGGTGGGACTGTTAGAATAAAACTAGGATATGATCTCGCAGGCTGGGTTTAACTGCACACAGGCCGGTTTCGCCCCTCCTGCTCTCAGCCATCATGGCGTGATAATCCGGTCTTTAGGCTACGTAACAAACATGCCTCGTTGCTATGGATGTTCAGCGTTACCATGACAACAGTTTAGTTTCTCTGCCCGCCGTAGGAACAGCAGCGGTAACACCAGAGTGCTGGGAAGGTCCAACCAGAATCCACACAGCATAACCACGCATAAATGACGGGAGCCTGGAGAGGCTCTCCAGTGTATCACGTTCACCGTCAGGTTACCAAAAAACCTCAACATTAACACTCCCAGTATGGCGATGATGGCACAGAAAGCTCTCTGCTTGTACCGGTCATTCTGGTCTCTCTTACTGACCCCTTCCCCTGGACCTCGGCGATTCAGAGCACAGAGAATGAAAACGCTGCACACAGAGACGACGGTTACGAAGAACACTAAAATGCACGTGTAGAAGATGGAATAGAAGGTGGAGCTGGTGTGGTAGAGGATTATCAGCCATCCAAAGCTCAGCAACCAAACACACCCAACGACAAAGTTCCTGATCCTGACCCCCCGCGGCTTCCTCAGCTCCAGGTAGGTGACGGGGTGAACGACAGCCAGGTAGTGCTCCACACAGGTCAGGAGATGAAACAGAGTCTGCCCTACGCTGGTGACCATCCACATGCAGATCCCGACCTCCAGCAGAGCCGTCACCCGGTGGAAGCCGCCGCAGAAGTAGAGGATGAGCCCCAGGAACTCGTCCAGCTGCATGGCCAAGGAGTGATAGGTGAAGAGGTCCGAGTTAAACATGGGCCTGGAGCGCTGCGACCGCCACTGTCGGTAGCCCAGGTAGGGGACGAGGAAGAAGATGGGGAAGAGGAAGACGAAGGTGGCGGAGAGGGCGGAGAAGATGGAGATGCCAAAGTCGGACCTGAAACAGGACCTGTTGAAGTACGGGACGGAGGAGTTGTGGAGATCCTGGAAGGGCTTGAGCGGCATGTTTGATCTCACGAAGGTCTGTAGAGAAAACCAGTGACCAACAATTATCAAACATTTACTCTCTACTATCAGCACTCATAAGTACACTAACATTTCTGTTTTCTCACCTCAGACGCTCTTCTGTCCGTCTCTGCTGCTCTCTGCTTTACAACCTGTGAGTTTCTGATACAAAGGTGAGGCTTGTCGGTACTAATGCTACTTTCTACGCTACATTACTGAAGGCAAATCTGACCTCAGCTTCACTGAGTCACAGGAAGGTCAGCTCGCTGGTCAGCAGCTATTTGAATAATCGCTCATCACGCTGGTTCATCTGTGAGGAAATAATCAAACACTCTTACAACCAGCATCAGCTGGTTTTACATCTGTAGCAATGATAAAAAGATGAAGTCAGAACATTAAAATCAACAGCTGACAAGATTCAAATGACTTATAAACAGCACGTTGTCTATTCAAATCAAATCTAGTCGCCTGTAACAAGCTTTGACTCAGATTTCCCGTCAGACCAAAACTATTCCAGTCTGCTGTTTAATGTCCAGATCTTTAAGATAACTGAACACACACCAGCATTATAGACATTTACAGAGCACTGCTCCTGAGAAGAGCAGCTCAAAGACCATAAATGAGCAAAAATAAGGCGTTAAAATTTGATGTTATTCAAATGTTAGACCCATGCATACTGGTTTGACCACTTTTCTAGCCTTTAATGGGTGTTAACCCATAACCAGGCTTCAGCCGTCACTCTGCTAGCTTTGGTAAGACCAGTGGTTCTCAAATGGTGTGGCGAGGCGCACTGGTGTGCCTTGAGGAAAGTCAAGGTGTGACATGGGGATCTGGCTGGGCCCCTGAAAAAAACAGAGAATGGGCCCTCCCCAGCTGGGATTTATTGATATCAGTGTATGTGTGTTAGCATTGGTGCTAGCATCCTGGCTAACGGTTATCTCATTTGAGAAGCTATTATTGAGTCGAAACTGACGTTGAAATTGTTGATTCATGCTACTTTTAACCAAGTTAACCCATTTTTCTACCATTTTAACACTTGTTTTCACAACTTGAACCATTTTTTGCAATTTTGCAACTTTTTTGTAATACTTTTGACCCATTTTTCCAACTTCTTGCCACATTTAACCCATTTTTGCTACCTTTTTGTAAGTTTTTTTTGCCTACTTTTGCTTAGTTGGAAGTTTTTTGGGGGGGATCAATTTTAACCCCTTTTTACCACCTTTTAGGAACTTCAACCATTTTTGCCACTTTCCTGCCACTTTTAACCTTTTTTGCCAGCTTTTTGACACTTTCAACCCACATTTATCACCACCAATTTTCTACTACTACTACTTTTATGCCCAATTTTGCCCCTTTCTTTAATCACTTGTTGTCCAATTTTGCCATGTTTTTGACACTTTCAACATGTTTTTGCCACTTGCCATTTTTTGGCCCCTTATGCCAATTGTCACCCATTTTTTCTTTGTCTTGCCACTTTTTGCCCAATCTTGTCATGTTTTTTTCCTTTTTTTTGACACTTAAATTTTTATTGAGGAGATGTTTACAAGAGAGTGTATACATTTTCACATCATCTTGATTACAGTAATAATGAAATATTTAAATAAATAAAATATATAATATCAACAAAAATACAACATAAATCTACATGGTGACATGGAAAAGCCCTGTGTCACAAATGTGTTCAGCATCACCCTGATCTCAAATTACATCTCCTTGCCATGTTTTTTTTTTTATCACTTTTAAACAGTTTTTTCCACCTTTTGCCCACTTTTGCCACCTCCAGTTGGCTAGGCCCCAGAAACCTCTCCCCTTGATCCCCCCTTATGGGCCGCCTTGACTGTTATAGAAATAAAAGTCTATTTTGTGTTGACATGAATGTGGTGTGCCTTCAGATTTCGGCTTAACTTTAGGTGTGCTTTGGGCAAAAAACGTTTGAAAACCACTGGATAAGAGTATTAACTAGCACACATGCTAACAAGCTACAGAACCAACAGTCACCTAACTCAAGAGTTCTCAACCTTTTCAGCCTGACACCCCCAAAATAAGGTACCAGAGACCAGGGACCCCCATCAGACCTGAAGGTGGTTGAACACAGCCATGAACCTTCTAGAACAGTCATGTGCAGACAGGGCCGTCCATAAGGGGGTGGGGGGGGGGGGGGGGGGGAGAGCTTTCTGGGGCCCAGACATGGAGTCAGTAAAATTATGGTCCATTCTTAGATTGATCGTGATAACCAACCGTCGCTGTTAATGCAAAAATTCAGTCTTTTTTAAAATTCATTTGTGCCGTGATATAATGTTACTCTGTTACAATGTCTTTTAGCAGACACTTTAATCCAAAGTGACTTACACCTGGGACTGGTGTAGAGGGCTGCATTGCAGGACTGCAAAGCCACATTATGTAATAACGCTGCATAATGTAATAACCCTAACCATAGGACTTAGTGTGGGCTCCAAGGTATGCCCTATCCAACTACCTTGCCCTAACCCTAACTGCTTAGTGGCTTAGAAAATGCAGCGTTATTACATGATGGATGGAAAATGCATTACATTATTACATAGTGCGGCGTTATTACGTAATGCGGCGCTACAAAGACCCAACGCAAATCTCACGGGAGCGGGTGGTTTGAACCTTGTTGTGGGCGGGAACTGGTGGCTAAAAAAAACACTGCGGGATCGGGATGTAGCCTAGCGACAGGATGATGGAGTCAACAAATGATGTAGAAAAGAAGCTCAAACACGGTCTTTACAACAGAAAAAGAAAACAAGGCAAGTCTGACAGATTAATATCTACTGAATACTAAATGACGTGACAAGAACTGTTTCATAAATAATTATTTCAACTGAAAAAGCAGGTTTTTGTGTCGTGAAAATGTAGTAATGTTTATGCTGGGAGTGGCTAAATGAGCTGTCCTTGGTGCTGAAACAGCAGATTTGACTGACAGCTGCTGCTCAGAGAGAGAGGGAGGGAGAGAGATGTGATTGTACGTGCTTTTCTGCAGCTGATTCTTTTTTAATCATTTAGATTAATGGTTTGTTTGCAGTCACATGACCTTCTTGGCCTGTTTTTGCAAAGGCACTGTTTGTCGTTTTTGAAGTATTCCGTGATATTTTTGTTTCCCCTTTACCGCCAGAACAACACCCCGTCTGCCTTCCGGGACCTGAAGATTTACAAATTAAGCACTGCCCTTGAATCTTTATTGATAGCCTATAAAATGACGTGTTTTCTCCTGCGGGACGGGAGAAGACACAGAATCAGTGCATCTGTATTACTGTGCGGGCATGAATTCTCAGGGTTTTGCGGGAGCGTGACACACACGTTGCGGTTGCGGGCTGTAACGGTCATAAATTCAGCGGGAGCGGGCAGGAGCGGGATGAAGAAAACAGTCCCGCGCAGGGACATTGTAATTTTCCCGCCCGTTGTAGAAACAGCAGAGGCAACACCAACGAACTGGGAAACTCAAACCAGAACTGAGACAGCCACACCACACATCTGTCCTCACACACGGCCGCATCCAACATCACGCTGACCGTCAGATTCCCCCCAAACCTGAACAGCAGCACTCCCATTATAGCCATGACCGTGTAGAACGCCCTCCTCTTTGACCACTCAGCACCGACCCTGTTCCCTGGCCCTGGGTGCCTCAGAGCCCACAGGACAGACACGCTGCAGAACGAGGTGCCAATTAAGCTAAACATAATAAAGCTCAAATTCAGGATGAATTTAAACCTGTAGTTTCTTTGGTAGATTAAACCTATCACTGCAGCGCTGAGTAACCAAACACATCCGATCCTGATGTGTTTAATCCGAGCACTGGCCGACTGTTTGAGTCCCAGGTAGGTGATAGGATGGACCACAGCCAGGTAGTGCTCCACACAGGTCAGGAGGTGAAACAGAGTCTTTCCAGTGAAAACAACATTTAAAATGTTTATCCCCACTTCCACCACGACTTCATGACGGACGTAGACGCCTGCATTTGCCATAATGAAACCCAGGACTTCATTCAGCTGCAGGGCGATGGAGTGGTAGGTGAGGAGGTCTGTGTGACTTGTATCGCTGGAGCTGGGGCGCCGTCTCTCTCTACGCTTGTAGCCCAGGTGGAGGACGAGGATGAAGACAGGAAGCATGAGGATGTAGACAGTGGTCAGGACACAGAAGACACTGATGCTCTGTCCTGATCTAGTGCAGGTATGAAATAGATCGATGTCAGAGTCAGGAGCAGGGAAGGAAGTGACGTTCTCAGCCATGGCCTTACACTCGGATGTCTGGAGAAGGAATGGAGAGACGGAGAAACAGGAGGAAAGAGAAGGAAAGAGGGACAAAACTTGGCATGGATTTTGGCAAGATTGTTTTTTTTGATCTTGTTATTTCCAGCTCAGCTCCTACAGTCAGTCTAAAATATTCTGTTTACAAGCAAAAGTTACACTCGAGCTGTTAAGAGCAAAAATTGCCCCATAGAAACCCATTCAAACAAACGATCTCACTTCCATTAAAGCATAATACATGCTTTTTATTCTATCAGGGTGTCAATCTCGGCTTTTGCTTTGGAATTTATCATTTTTACCACTCTCCACCAGATGGCGCCATTTTGACCATATTTGGCATATGGAGAAAAACATGCTAAACATGCAAAAATTGATAATGCATAAAAATCAATGTTGCTACTAATTACTGACATATCCCAGACTTTAATAATTCACCACAGGAAAAAAAAAACCTTTGCATTTGGTATGTGAAAAATGACCCCCCCCCCCCTTCTGTTTTTTCATCAAAAAGCATGAAGGCAACATTACTGAAAAACTGGCATTCAAAGGGTTAAAATCTTTAAACATTGATGAATATCTGATATTAATAATTAGATCAGCTGTAGGTGAAAAATTAGCTCAATGAAAGCAGAATAAAATATGACTGTGTAATATATTTTCTAGCTACTGTATGAAAAGCACATTTTTGGCACTCAGCAGCTTGAGAATCAGTATTTGGCATTAGATAAAAAATAATGCATAAAAATCAGTGTTTTTATGAATCATTGACATATCCCTGTCTGTAGTAATTCACCACAAAAAATACTTTTTGTGTAGTGTATTTGAATTTTTTAAATTTTATTTTTATCACCAAAAACATGGTGACATCATAAAAAACTGACATTCAAAGGTTCAAATCTATAAAAAAAAAAAAAAAAATCAATTATTGTGCCAGTTGTAGGTTCAAAATTGGCTCAGTCAAAGTAGATTTTAATATGAATAACATTTTTTTAAAGCTGTTGTATGAAAAGCACATTTTCTTGCACTTAGCAGCTTCACTGTGATAAATATTAAAACAATAAGAGTTAATAACAACAGAGAGTCAAAACCAAAATATTCTATTTCCCCTGTGGTGGTTTCGTTGCACTGATCTTATTTTGGTGGGTTCCGGTTCCGGTGTTTTTGGTGTTTGTGGCTAACTTCACTCTGCTTCCTCTGAGGCGGCCCCCCCCAGCGCTGAGGCTGATTGATCGCACCTGAGTCCGCTCTGCAGTCAAGCTTCCCTTAAGAAGGCGTCACTGACTCGCCTTAGTGCCAGAGTATTGCCTGCTTCTTACAGGGGGTACCTCGGCTCCTTCTCTGGTTTACTCCACGAGAATAATTTGAGAAATTCTAGTGAATGTTGTTTATGCTCGGGTCTAACCCTGCCTTGTCCTCCTTCTCTTCCAGTGCTTCACTCTTTGCGTTACGTCAGCCCAAACCCAGCGCACTCTCTCCCTGGAGCCCCTCACTACCTCAGACCTGGGGACCCCCCACCCCCTCTTCACTGTTCTGGTCTGCATTCTGGGTTCAACTCACCACATCCATCACATCCCCTTTAGCTTGTGAACTCCTGGTACTTTTTTTTATTTTTATTTTTTGTTATAGAAAATGAGAAACAGTTTTCTTAACCTCCTAAAACCCCAGCAGCTGGTAGTCGAGTGGTTAAGGCACACACCACATACGCAGGCGTCCCGGGTTTGAATCCGGCCCATGGCACCATTTCCTGCGTGCCTCTCCCTGCTCTCTTCCCTGTTTCCGACCCTATCCTCCATCCTCTCTCCCTAATAAAGGCACAAAAAAGCCCAAAAATAAACCTAAGAAAAAAAAAAAAACAGGTTTTGTTTGGTATACATCTGAAGTTTCTCTAACTTATTTGGGATACGTGGGTCCTGATAAATATAAAACCTAACCCTCGCCTTTGAACAGGAAGTACTTTTCAACAAAAATGTTGTCTGTATGTGATGCCATCCTAATTATTTTGCAGTACTCCACAGAAAATATTTTATTTCTTAATTTTTAATGTTATATAGTTGAGTGTTTGGGCCAGTTGTTAAGAGATGTTTGGTGTCATTTCTCTGATGATGGGACACGAGGACTTGAATTCCTAAGACATTACCCGACATTTCTGTGAAAAATATAAAAATCCTTTTGAATACCCCAAAATATCCTCAAATATTCCCCAAACATTCAAATGAACTTTTCTGAAAAGCCCAAAGATTTACATACAGAGTTTACCAAAATTTCCCCAAATTTCTATTCAAATTCCCCAAATGTACAAATGAATTCTTCAATTCCTATAAAAGTGCCCAAAAATGTCCAAGCCTCAAATGGAATTAAGAAAACCAAATCTTCAGTCATTATTGTTTTAACTGTTGTGTGTTGTATTTTATTCTAACATCTAGCAGAGGGACTAATGATGAAAATTAACCTCTCGGCTAACTCAGGTACATTTATATAAATATTCAAGCATAAACATTCAATATATATCATATATTATATAATATATATAATATTATAAACAATCAACATTCAAGCAAATTTGCTTGAATGTTGATTAATGTACACCGTCCCTTTTCAAACAAATAAATAGGTCAAACAAATGTGATTTTACCTGAGTAACTGAAACAGCGACCTCAGTGGAGTTCCTCTCTGGTCGTTCTTCTTCTTCTATCTTTGGAGGCGTCTAATCCAAATATCATTCTGTATCTAGAAATGTCTGCTTAATGAAATTATAATCATGTAAGAGCAGGCTAGCCTTGTCTCTGATGTTTTTGCATATCTATGCAAATGTAATGATGCTTTTATGGAACATTAAAGTTTGCAAATTGCCTTTCCGTGTTTGTTGTTTGAAGATAAAGCCAGAGCGGAGGGAGCAGGGCTGATGTTTGAATAATCTGATCATTTTTCTTTTTTTTCCGTCACATAGGCGACATTCAGACGACTGTAAGCCACAGTATTTGAATGTTCTTTTGTTACTTCATCTTATCAGTGTGTAGCTTTAACCTCTCTACTTTATACCTCCTTACACAAATGAAGTGCTGGTTTGGAGTTGATGTAATCGTCCTTATAATGAGATGTGACCTCCTCTGTCAGCTCCAGGCTGAAATCCTAACAGAGACGTCTGAAGTAGATCTCTCTTAAAAAGCCATAAAGATGTTTAATTTTCATGTCTAACATTGTTCATTAAATATGAAACTTTTTCACTGTTTTATGTTGTTGAAATTGTCTGATGACGTTAGTTAAATTATAGTGAAGCATATTTTTGTTTTACTGTTGAAGTTAACCCTTATGTCTACAGATGTTAGTACAGCTAACAGCTTCAGATAATAGCCTGGTGCCATGAAACTGAAATAGATATTGGAGGATTTAGGACAGAGTACATTATTTCTCTATTTTGATTTTGATGTAGACATTTACACTCACATTGGGTATTTTTTTCTGACTGCTTGTTTTTGTTAATAAAAAGTTGACGATAATTTGGAAAACTGAGGATGAAATCAGAGCTTTAACTTCTACTTAAGTCAGTTTTAACTACAGTAACTGTATTTTTACTTTAGTGAAATAGGCGTGCACTTCTCCTCCTCTGAATACTAGTAGAATGAAAAATCATCAGATGCATTTTTAAATTAGAAAGATGTCTTTGGATGTCAAGCTTTGGGCTGTGAAGTGTTGTGTGTCTTGGCCATCACAAACTCAGAACACAACCATAAATGACAAATGTAAGAGCACTATTATTAGTGCTTTATAACTGACCTGAAACAGTGGCTCCCAACCTGAGGTCTGGGCACTGAAGATTACAGGTTAAAATCATGATTAGAAACACAATGCTCAACAGTGAATAGGGCCACTCTTAAAAAATAAAAAATATATATCGACCCCTTCATTTCTGGGCAGAAAAAGGACATTTCAGGGTAATAATAATAATAATGAGAAAAAAACAAAACAAAACAAAACAAAACAAAACAAAACAAAACAAACAAACAAAAAAACAAAACAAAACAAAAAACAATAATAATGACAACAAAAACAATAATAATAATAATAATAATAATAATAATGACAAAAAACAAAACAAACAAACAAACAAACAAACAAACAAAAAACAAACAAACAAACAAAAACAATAATAATGACAACAACAGCAAAACAATAATAATAATAATAATAATAATAGTAATAATAATAATAATAATAATAATGATAACAGTAATATCAATAACAATAATATAATAATAACAAATACTAATAATAGTAACACTTATAATATAATAATGATAATAATACTGAAATCAATAATAATAACACTGATAATACTAATAATAATAATTATAAATACTAATAATAGTAACACTTATAATATAATAATGATAATAAATAAATAATAATACTAAAAGCAATAATAATAACACTGATAATAATAATGATAATGATAATAATAATAATAATGATAATAATAATGATAAAATAATTAATAGAAATAATAACATAATATAATAATATAATATAATAATAACAATAACAATAATAATAAAATAATTAATAAACATAATGATATAATATAATAATAATAGCAACAACAACAACTATAATAATAATAATAATAACATTTATCTCAATTCAGTGAATCACTGTTAATTTTGACAGCTGTTTTTAGTTTTATTCTTAGTCTTTAGATTAAATGTCTTTTTTTAAATTTATTTTATTATTATTATTTTTTTGCCATTTTGCCTTGGGCAAAAAAGACTGAAAACCACTGGTTTATGCACACATCTTATTTCAACATTAAGTGTCTGTAGGCCCGTTATATTTGGATTTTGTTAATGATAACTGAAATTGATGGATGTGTACTTTTCCAGGTGGGTCCTGGGGGTCCTCTGATTTTCTAAGATGTGAGTAGGGGGCCTAGGAACCACTGACCTGAAACACTTAGATGCCTTGTAATTGTTCTTGTCCCATATACTCTGGCCTGGTTTTTCCTTATTACTATGTTAAAGGTGTTGAGTTCATCCTGCACTTCATTCAGTAAAACCAGTCTATCCTTGGCATTAGTGTGTCCTGGGACAGCCATCAGGCAGAGCCCTGCTGAACACTGGTTTCAGTTTGTCAGGTCTGATTGTAGACATTGGTAACTCAGTGAATGACACAGAGACTTTTTTAGGACATTACTTTATTTGAATAGTTGTTCTTCATTTTTATTGTCGTCATATTTACAAATGAGAAACGTAGACATGCACAATCTAGATCTAAGCATACAGAAAATATGACAGTTGAGACATCTGAACAATATCAGTACTAACTAGATCAAAATTACAATTTCAGCTGAAATTGCATGGGGATGCTGGGTGCTGAACTGTGGAAGAACTGCTGAAAAATGCCAAAAAGCATAAAAACAGCTGAAAATAGCATAAAAGCTTTTCATATAATTGCTCAAAATATAGAATTTAGTTAACAAAAAAACCAAACACTGCCTTATTGACAAAGTAGCCTCTTGAGTCTAAATGTGATTGTGCTAAAGATGGTGAAGACATTGTTCACAGCAGTGTTACTTGACCCTAAGCCAAATTGTTGAAAAATACCTTTGCAAGAGCCACAATCTAAGCAGTGAAGCAAAAACAGCTTGAAGTACAATAACAATAAAGTTGAAGGTGTCAAAAATGGTCAAAAAGCAACAAAAATGGGTGAAAAGGAGGGGGGGGGGGGGGGGGGAAAAGGTGTCAGAAAGTGACAAAAAATGGTAAAAAGTGGCAAAAAATGAGTTATGGGGGACATAAAATGATCCAAATGTGGCAAAAAAGAATGAAAAAATGAAAAATGGGCAAAAAGCAGTCAAGAGTGGCAAAAATAGGAAACAAGTGGTATTTAGTGGCAAATGGTAGCTAAAGTGGGTGAAAAAGGGCAAAAATGGGATATAGTGGCAAAAGAAGTGGCCAAAATGGGCAAAAAAGAAGAAGAAAGTGGTATTTAATGGAAACAGGTAGCTTAAATGGGTGAGAAATGGCAAAAAAAAATGGTGAAAAGGGGTAAAAATTGGATAGTGGCAACAAGAAGTGGCTAAAATGGGCAAGAACTGGTAAAAAATTGGTATTAAATGACAAAAGGTAGCTTAAATGGATGAACATTGGGAGAAAAAATGGTGAAAAAGGGCAAAAATAGGATAAAAGTGGCAAAAAAAATGGGTAAAAAGTTGAAAAAACCTTGACAAAATGGGTAAAAAAAAGTAGGAAAAAGGTGGTATTTAATGGCAAAAGGTAGCCTAAATGGGATAAAAGCGGCAATAATGGTGAATAAAGGGCAAAAAAGTTTCCCTTTTGTAAGGTTTTATGGGGAAATAATATTTAAAATTTAGACATAAAAGAGCCACAAATAGTCCCAAAAGAATGTGATAGTTAAGGGGAGTGCTGATGCATTTATTTGTTTGTCTGTGTAGGGATCCTAGGTTGCTATGGTAACAAGTGCCTGCATAACATCATACTCATTAATCAGTCACAGCTGAGATCAAAGCTAATTAGTTACACCTGGTGATATATTTTTATGTGTGGGAAGCGAAAAATCATCAAGGACGAGTTAAAAAACGTGGTTCCAAAAGCTCGCACTCAGGAATCTTCGTTCAACTATTGTATTGCTGCAGATGGGGAAGAGAAGGGATGCCGGTCACGCGTTGAGGCTCATTATGCCAAAACTGTTGATCCTACTGACCTCAAATCTTTTTTTGTGAGCAAGAGGAGATGTGTGGCTACGTTTTGCTGTTAAAATTATTTCTCTGGAGCAAACATTTTTATCAGGAGAGCAGTTTGTTCGGAAGTTCTGCCTCTTCTCACAACTCTTCTCCTGCACTCTAGCGATGATGTCATCACCCTAAGCCTCTCCATGTACTCCATTATAAAACGTCTGAGAGACAAAATCTGGATAAAGTTTGATCAGCAAAAAGCAAAATAGTTGAAAAACTATAAATAGTATAGAAAAGTATTATAAATAGCTGAAAAGAGCACCAGAAGCTGAAGAGTTTAATAATAAAATAGTGAAAATAGTAAGGCTGTAGTCAACCAAAGAAAAAATTTGTCGACTAAAATCATGTTAGATCATCAATTAATCGAAAAACCAAAAACCAAAAACCCTTCATGTTATTTCTACATCAAACTTGCCACTGACAGTGTAGTCAGTGCATCTAGGTGGTCATTAAAATTCAAAATAAACCCAAAATGAAGTAAATGAAGTAAATTATATTTGAATAGTTACATTCATAGGTTTTTGTTTTGTAAAATATATTTTGTAACAGTAGCTCAGTGGTTCTCAAATGGTGTCTCAAGGCACACTAGTGAGC
Organism: Cheilinus undulatus; assembly: GCF_018320785.1. NCBI lineage: Eukaryota > Metazoa > Chordata > Actinopteri > Labriformes > Labridae > Cheilinus > Cheilinus undulatus. Next base: position 34,812,900 of record NC_054886.1, on the reverse strand, counting down.
CTTGAGACAAGTCTAGGTGTGCCTTGGGGATCTGGCTGGACCCCTAAAAAACCCAGAGCATGGACCCTCCCCAGCTGTGATTTATTGATGAGTCTGTGTTGATCAGTAGCATTGGTGCTAGCATCCTGGCTAACAGTTACCTCATTTGGCAAGCTATTATTGAGTTGAAATTGGTGTGAAATTATCATTATTCATGCTACTTTTAACCAAGTTAACCAATTTTTCTACCCATTTTTCCACCACTTTTGCAAACTTAAACCATTTTTGCTGCTTTTTGCAATTTTGCAACTTTTTAAAATGACTTTTGACCCACTTTTTGCAACTTTTTTGGAATTTTTTGGCAAATTTAACCCATTTTTGATACCTTTTTGACGATTTTTGCCTACTTTTGCTATTATTTGGACTTTGTTTTACCAATTTTTCATCACTTTTTACCACATTTTAGCAACTTTAACCCTTTATTGCCACTTTTCTGCCACTCATAACCTATTCTGTCACCTTTTTGACAATATCAACCCATTTTTGCCACCTTCTTGCTAATTTTCATTCACTTTGTCTTTGTTTGGCCACTTTTTTGCCTAGTTTTGCCCATTTTTAATCACCTTTAAACCATTTTAACCACCTTTTTACAACATTTAACCACTTTGTCCCCTTGTAACCCACTTTTGCCGGCTTTTTGACACTTTCAACATGTTTTGCCACTTTTAACCAATACTTTGGCCCCTTATGCCAACTGTTAACCATTTTTGACTTTGTCACGCCACTCTTTACCCAATTTTGCCATGTTTTATCATCACTTTAAACAATTTTTGCCACCTTTCAGGTACCTCTTGCCCACTTTTTCCACCCCCAGTTGTCTGGGCCCCAGAAACCTCTCCCCTTTATCCCCCCTTATGGGCCACCATGACTGTTAGAGTATTTAAAAAGTCTATTTTGTATTGATATGAATATGGTGCCTTGAGAGTTTGGCTTAACCTTAGGTGTGCCTTGGGCGAAGAAATTTTGAAAACCACTGCACTAGATAACTGAAAAAATAAAACACTAAATTCAACACTAAAACACTAATAATCATTCAGTCGTCCTGTCTATAACCTACAGCTCTATGGTTTCTCTTGGATAAAACGGCCATCCTCATTCCTTGTTTTGTTTACAGCAGGGTAATTTTCCTGCTTGGTGTAGGAACAGCAGAGGTAACACCAGAGTGCTGGGTAAATCAGCCCATAATAAATACAGGATCCTCACACAGTCGCCCCAGGAGTCTTGTGATTTAATGTTAATATGGATCATCAGACTAGCCCCAAACCTGAACAGCAGCACTCCCATTATGGCCATGACGGTGTAGAACGCCCTCTGCTTCGTCTGATCCACCCTCTTCTTATTCCCCCCAGCTTTCCCCGGCCCAGAGCTCTTCAGAACACACAGAACAGAGATGCTGCAGAAAGAGGTGGCCGCTAAGAGGAAGAAGGTAAAGCTGATAGTAAAGATGAAACCCAGTGTGTGGTCGTTTGGGTAACATACAGACAAAGATAGAAAGCTTAGAATCCAAACCCATCCAATGCTGATGTTTGCCATCCTGACCCCACCTGCCTGTTTGAGGCCCAGATAGGTGATGGGATAAACAACAGCCAGGTAGCGCTCAGCGCAGGTCAGGAGGTGGAACAGGGCCTTTCCAAAGAATGTAATGCCTAAAATGACCTGCCCCACATGGATCATGGCATGAAAACTGAAGTACATGCCCCACCAAAACACAGTAAACCCCACGAATTCATTCAGCTGCATGGCGATGGAGTGGTAGGTGAAGAGGTCAGAGTGCTGTCTGCTACGGCGCTGGTAACCCAGATAGAGGACGAAGATGAAGACCGGGAGGATGAGGATGTAGACGGTGGAGAGGACACAGAGGGGGTACATGCTACATGAGTTGAAGCGTTCTCCATGGAGGGATGAGTTGGAGAGGAGGGGAGTGGGTACGAGCTGGGGAAGCGAAGTGTTGGCTGACATGGTTTTAGTCTGGGGGAGAGAACAAGAAGGGGAAAAGAGAATATTCAAATTAGGATTCATGGAAAACAGACAAGTGTAAAATAATGAGTAGAAAAAAGCCATCCCACCCAGACACTTTATTCATCATGAATTTTCTGCTCTGTTGGTGCAGTTTTCTAAATCTAGCTTGGACATGTCAAGGATTAGCCAAAATACCTAATTTGATGCATTTTAAGTTTTTGTGTAGCATCCGATTTAAAATTTACAACCCTTTCGAGTCATTAAGGACAAAAACGTCCACTTCCAAAAACGGCAATAAAAATAGTATACATTCATATTTTTTTCTGCTTTGTTTGGTCAAACCTTTTGATCTACTTCAGTTCTGATCAAAACAATCAAATATTGAATAATTTTCAGGATATTAACCCTTTAAATGTCAGTTTGATTACAGGATGGTAACATTTTTTTCTAAAAACGCACACAAAACAGTAATTATCATCCAGATAACTAATGTTGGGGAGTGGTGGGTGTTTTTCAAAATCAGTCCTGAACATGTCAATGATGAGCCCAAATATTGACTTTAATGCATTATTAGTTTTTGTGTAGCATCTGATTTAAAATTGACTATCCTCTTTAGTCACTTTAGGACAAAATCGTCCCACTGACTCCCATTCAAGCCACATTTTTTGATCTCATAGCCACTGCATAATATAATGATGCATTCTGTATTGTTATGGTTTCAGCTGAAGTTGTTTACGAGATTTATGCAAAAAAAAAAAAAAAAAGCAGAAAAAAATATTAATCTTTTAAGTTTTTATAGTAGCTTCTTGGAAGTGGACATTTTTGTCCTTAATGGCGTTAAAGGGTAGTAAATTTGTTTCACAGTATTCCCCTGACCTATTAGAGCTACTGAAATTTGAATTCTAAAATTTGAAAAAAAAAAAAAAAAGAAACTTTGTTATCAAACACCACACCATATGCTCTAACACTGGTGAGCAGAGAAAATGGAAACATTTGCCCAAATGGTGGGCTGACAGCGGGGTGATAGAGTTCAGTCTGATAAATATCTAAGAATCTGGATCGATGAGAATCTTTTTTTTCAAACACACATCGTCGTGCTCTTACCAAAGCTGAGGCAGCAGTTTGACTTTCTTTTAGACAAAAGTCTTATTTTCATTATTTACAAGGGAAAGAGTCATTGAAGCTGTTTGGAGATATTATTTATAGGACAGCATCCAGTTGAACACCTATAACTTTTAACTTTATAAAGCATTGAAAGAAACTACCCTCAGTCTCACCAGTAATACGGGGAACTACTGAACCCACTCCCAGTCATGGCTCACACTACGCACAGAGCTGGAGCTGCTTTTAGCTTTTTAAACATTTGGAATCCAAAAACACTTGAAATTGTACGGATGAATACCCATGAGTCAATTCAAAGTTTTAACAGCTGACCTCATTGATCTTAGTGCCGTTTCTTTTAATCTTGAAATGTGTTTTAGCGTCTTAATCACTTTAATTTTAATTACTGCCAACAGTATTAAAAATAATGAATTCTTCTTTCTACATATTTTGTTCCTTTTTTCTGCTTTCCCTCTTGATGCTGTTTTTATCTCTTGTTGTTGTCTGTACTGCAGCACCATTATAATCGAGGGTTCTCCCTAAACGAGTGTTTGAATAAATCAGGATTCTTTAATGCATCAAACTCAACATTAACAATCAGGATTTTAGAACACTTCTAAAAATCACATCAGCTGTTTGGATAATATCACATCAAATTAAATCCAACTTAAAACAAGTCTTAGTTTAATTGTGCAAATTGATCATTTATTTAAATGTATATTTTCCAACGTTTTTGGGAAACACCGACCTTAGCAGAGTTTCTCTCTGATAGCTCCTCTCCTGCGTGGTCACACCGTCTGACTCGTCTTCACTGGTGTCAGATCCAAACAGGCTTAGTCTCTGTGAGGAAGGCCTGTGTGTTCTGATTATATTCCTGTCTGAAGAACAGGTGGTCACATGTCGACATTTTTGCATATTTCAAACCTATTGAGAGTTCATGGTACTTTTTATGGTACATTACTTCCTACAGGTTTGTTTGATTGTTCCAGGGTGAGGCAAGAGCCACGGCTGAGTGGCACTTTTATTTGAATATCCTTTTTTTTTTCTTTTTTTTCTGTCCATCAAATTACGTGCTGCATAGTGATGGTAGAGCCAGACTGTTTAACCCTTAGGCCCTCCTCGGGCATGTTTGACCATTTTTCTCAACTTTTTTTTTTTTTAAATTTGTGATCATTTTGTCAGTTTTACAGCTTGTTTCATGAATTTTTACAGTAACTTTTCTTTCTAGTTACATTTTTGAAATCCTACATGTTTTACTCTTAAATGTCGTTCATACTCTCTCAGTGAATTTACTACCCTCTGGACACCTTCAAGGCAAAAGTGTACACGTACAAAAAAACTGCTATTAAATCAGCATACATCAACATTTTTTTCCAACAACTTTTCAACAACTTTTTTTTCATTTAAAAAATTTCAGACCTGCTCAAAACTACCAAATATTCAATAATTTTCAAGATTTTAACCCTTTGATTTTTTGAAATATGTGAAATATTTTCCATCAAATTAATAGTAGAAAGAAGGAGCTTTGGTGCTGATGAGAGTCTTGGATGGATCAAAGATGAGTAACAAAATGGATTTGATTGCACCTGTATTTTTAATGTAGTGCCAGCTTTAACATTAAGGCACCCTCTGGACACTTTCGAGGTGTACAAAAAACTGTTAATTTTATGGAAAATAATTCACTTTTTTGTGTTTTTAGTAAAAAAATCAAATATTTCAAATAATAAGGTAAAATTGTGGCCGACCCTCTGGCCACAGATGTGGACTTTTTGAGACCCTCTGGAGGTGTGAAGTCCATCAGTCCCAAAACCTCTTGCCACAAGAACGGTTTCTTCCCCTTCTGCTGCCAGTCTAATGAACAGTACTCTGGCCCTCCCCCCACAGACTCTCACTGAACACAGAGCCAGGAGAAAGAATAATGCATGTTTTTACAGACTTGTGTGTTACTGTAACACTCACTGGACTTTATCAGCACTGTTTGGAACTACACACTGTGTGTTCTACTCCACCTGTAGACCTGCACACCTGTGCAGTTCCTCCATTTGCACCTTTCACCTGTTCACTCTCTACATACCAAGACCGCTGAATAATTTAACTTTATGTTCTTGCAAGGTCAACCTGAAAGCTCAGGGGAATTTCAAAACTAAGTAAGAAAAAAAAAAATCCTAACAAGCTGTACTGAGCCAATGAAATCAACCATAGAGTAGTTTATTGGCTGATTTCATTGGCTCATTTAGAAAACAGACAAATCCCTTATATGTGGTTTTGGGGGGATATTTCGGAATTAAAATTAAATTATTCAGCGGTATGATTACATAAAATCAAATTATAGCCATATAAAAATGTGCCATGAAAGGTCAAGAAGCCATCAGGCTTACACAAGTGACCACACCGAACGAACTATACATGCATACACCTACATATGTTCACATGTACACATGCACATGTATATTAAAAAAATGAATACAAATGTAAGCTAACCAATTGAACAACAACAGAAATAAATAAACTATAAAGGAACAAAGAATTAAAAAAGAAGAGCAAATTTAAAACACAAAAAATGAAGCTTCATTATTAAATGTAACGACAGTTTCCTTTTAGAAGTGCATAAAGATTACAAGCTCACATTTCAAATTTTGTTCTACTTTCAGTGAGCTTTTTTTTTTTTTATCCTTCTACATCTGACCTAATAATTAAAATCAAATATAAATGATCTTTTACAGCGCTTAACCCTTTAAATGCCATTTTTTGTCGTGATGCCACCATGTTTTAAGATAAAAAAACAAAAAGAAACAGGAAAATGAATTATTTTCAGTATACTACACCCAAAGTACTTTTTCTGTGTCGAATTATTACAGCCTGGGATATGTCAATGGTTGGCATGAACATTTTTTAAACGCATTTTTTTTTTTGCATGTTTAGAATATTTTTCTCCATATGCCAAATATGGTCAAAATGACGCCATCTGGTGGAGAGAAGAAAAAATCTTCAGTTTGAAGGCAAAAGCCCAGATTGACACCCTGAGATAATAAAATGCACGTACTATGCTTTAATGGAAATACGATTAAAATTTCAGTTTGAATGTGTTTCAGTGGGGCATTGAAGAGTGTAACTCTTTCTTGTAAACAGATTGTTTTAGTCTTACTGTAGGAGCCGAGGTGGAAACAACAAGATCAAACTAGGAAAGCACTCGGAGATCGCAGACCTCCGCCATTAGCCCTATCTCCCAACAGTAACGAATCCTTTAAAAATTTCCTGGATCTGTCCCCAGGTGCCCCCCACCACGACATTCACCGATTACTCCCCCCTCGGTGGGGTGGAAACACGGTGAGGCAAAGCATTGGCTTTGCTACGGGTGCCAACAGATGCACCCATGGTCTCACTGGATGACTGGAAGTCATATCAGAGGGTGAATATTCCTCTATTCCTCCCAGCATTGTGAGTATTCTCACTACAATTCACTCTCTTTCTCTCTGTTACGCTCTGACTCATCTCCTCGACCGGGCGTGCGTCTTTGAAACTATAAACTCCAAAACTTTGAATAGAAACACAACCAAAATGCTGCTGGGATTGAAGTTACTCATGGCCGCCATCTCCTGGTGTAAAGTGGTAACAGCGCAGACCTCCGCCATTAGCCCTATCTCCCAACAGTAACGAATCCTTTAAAAAATTCCTGGATCCCGACGGTGATCTGGATCAGTCCCAAAATCGAATCAGTTCTTCCTTGTGTCATTTCTGCCATTTCCTGAAAATGTAATCAAAATCTGTCCATAACGTTTTGATTTATGTTACTAACAAACTAACAAACCAACGAACAAACCCACTCGATCACATAACCTCCTTGGCGGAGGTAACTACGGCTGCAAGCAGCACTGAAGGGCCTTCGTACCCCGGTGCAGGTCAGATTGTGGCGCAACTGCTAGTGTGTGGTAATAGTGGGGTGACAAAGGTGTATGCTGATATGTAGAAGTGATGAGGGAAGGACTATTTATCATGTAAAATTAAAAAAAGAGTAGACACGTTATTTCCAAGGTGCTCCTGTCGTCTTACAGTGGGGGGCGCAAAATCATGAAATTAACATAGAAATCTGCAGAGAGGCAGACCCTAATCATATGTGAAATTTGAAGGCAATTGTATGATTCATATGAGAGTTACACCCACTTCTTGTGTGATGGCGAAAGATCAAAATTGCAGCCATGGCCACTGGGGCATCAGTAAATGAAACACGTCAATGTTGGCTGAGATATTGAGGACTTCAGGTCAAAATAACATCATGATAGGTTCATCACTGTAAGAGGAATACAGAAATGACCCATTTGTGTCACTTCCTGTTGGCAATAGAGGGCGCTATGATGAGCTGTTTTTATGCGGGCGTGTTCAGTGTGATACCGCAGCGTTGCTGTAACACACTGAAGACCATAGAATGATCTCCCTTAAAGTTACATCAGCTTTCAGTGAATAAATGTCCAAAAAGAGGCATTATTTTGAAATTGGGGCAGAGCTGGTGGACTTCCTGTTGGGATTTAGGCATAGGTCCAAGAGGCTTTTTCATAGGTGTGGTCACTGTGCATGTGCTGACCAAAGATCATCTGCCTTAGTTCAATGGTATTTAGGGGCTGAATTTTTAAAGTAAGAAAAGAGGAAAATGTAAAAAATAAATGTTGTTTTGTCAGAAGGGGGCGCTGTTATGAATTTCTGATGGTAGTGCTTGATTTGATAGAGGCTCCATGTGTGATCATCTGTGTGAAGTTTGGTGATGATTTGTTTGAGCACTTAAGAGTTATAGACAATAATTGTTGGTTTTACTCCATGTTTAATGAGAAATTTGTGAAAAGAAGTTGTTTTTCAAGTTTGGGCCCTTATAACAGCCCCGCCCCCTGGTGAAAACACCTGCATTTGATAACTTAAGGTGTCCATCTTGTCTTTTTGAGTCAAGGAGATAAGTCCCCTTGGACTAGTTCGATCAAATGCGAAGACTGTAAATTTGCCGAAAATTGCCAAACTTGGGCACAAAATGACTTTGATCTCATTTCCTGTGCATTTTAGAGGATGGTCCCAAGATAATTTTTTGTTTATCTAGTCATGATACATATGTGTACCGATTTTCATGCATGTCACTCAAACTTGTGGGCGGGGCTCTTGGATACCAAATTTCTTTCTTTCTTTTCTTTTTTTTTTTTTTTAAGAATTTTTTTTGGCCTTTTCGTGCATTAATTAGATAGAGGAGGACAGTGGATAGACTCAGAAACAGGGAAGAGAGCCGGGAGAGACATGCAGGAAATAATGCCACAGGCCGGACTTGAACCCAGGCCGCCCGCGTACATGGTACGCCTTAACCACTCAACTACTGACGCACCCCGAGGATACCAAGTTTTGGGGCCCCTGAGGGGCCATTTTTTGAGTGAGGCGAATGGAACCACCAGAATACTACATTTTTCACCAGGATCTAACATACTGCTAAATTTGGTGAGTTTTGGAGCAAATTAAGGCCCCCAAAAATGCAGAGGTTGTGAGCGTAACATGATAATAAGAATTCCTTCAGTTTCAAAAGGGCTCTCGAACTGGTCAGTGCTTGGGCCCTCATAGAAATACACAATCTTACCAGTATTCATGCCATATACATGGAATGAGAAGCGCGTAAAATGTGCACAACCTCTCCTTAGGGTTAATGGTCAGGCGGCTGAATACTTAAGTCCAAATAGTGTATCTATCTCTCATCTTGATTCAGTGTTTGTTGAGGATGCTGTCATTTTCCTGCCCGATGTAGAAACATCAGCGGTAGTACAATCGTGCTGGGAATCTCAGCCCACATTGCTATAAGTATCACCACACAGATATGACTGAAGACGTGCAAATACATCATCACAAAGGCAGTAAGATTCCCCCCAAACTTTAACAACAGCACCCCCATTATAGCCATTATAGTGTTGAAAACCCTGTTCCTCCTCTCACCCACTCCAGGACGCTTCAGAGTGCAGAGAACCACGATGCTGGAAAAACAGGAGACGGCTATGAAGACAACACAAACACAGATATTGAGTATGGAGATGGTGTCAGAGCTGCTGAGGTAAATTATCATCAGCCAGATAATGCTCAGTAACCAAACACATCCAGGGGTGATGGTCCTGAATCGAACCCCTCCTGCCTGTTTTAACCACAGGAAGGTGACTGGGTGAACTACAGCCAGGTAGCGCTCCAGACAGGTGAGGAGATGAAACTGAGCCATTCCCATGTAAGGAACCTGGATGGAGTACAGTCCCAGCGTTATCATCTCTGGGAAACTGGTGTAGATGCCGCTCAGAAATGTGATTAACGAGAAGGTTTCAATCAGCTGCATGATGATGGAGTGATAGGTAATGATGTCAGAATAACTGGTCGCGTTTGTGGAACTGGAGCACCGTCTCCTCCCATGTTGGTACCCGTAATACAAGACCAGTATGTAGATGGGATGGAGGAGGATGTAGGCAGCAGAGAGAGCAAAGAAGGTGTACCCAATTGGTCTGGACCTAATGCATGAGAATGGATGTAGGGAGGAATTGGAGGAGCGGTGAGGTTGGAGGCAGACAGAATCTAAGGTAGAGTTGGCAGACATGCTTGTTTCATTTGTAGACCTGCAGTGAAAGAGAGGCACAGGAAAACAAAATTCAAATTTAAGTTGAAACAGACAAAGAAAAGTTGAACGCTTTTCAATGTTTCCTGTTTCTCAATTTGGATTCTGAGTTTTCGTGTTGGATTCATAGAAATGTTTCATTTTTGGGATTTTCCATGTGGTTCCTCGGTTAATTTCCCTGTTTTTTTGTACGACAGCCTTCATCTCTCAACATTTAAGCACATGAATCTATTATCTGTGTTATCCTGACATCCATCTTCTTCCTCTAAGTCCACCAACACTTCCCTCTCACCAGCAAAGTTTTCCGGTTTCTCCTGAGGGATTCCGAGGCATTCCCAGGCCAGATGGGATATAAAATCCCTCCGGCGAGTTCTGGGTCTGCCCTGGGGTGTCCTCCCGGTTTGACGTGCCTGGAAGACCTCCACAAGAGGGGGCCCAGGAGACATCCTGATCAGATGCCTGAACCGCATCAACTGGCTCCTGCTGAAGTGAAGGAGTGACAGTTCTATTTTGAAGTCGGTCCGGATGTCCGAGCTCCTCACTCTATCTCTAACGCTGAGCCCGGGCGCCCTCCTGAAGAATCTTATTTCAGTCATTACCCAGAGTTCATAACCACAGGTGAGGGTTGGAGAATAAATTGACAGGCAAATCAAAAGCTTCGCCTATCGGCTCGGCTCCCTCTTGACCACGACGGTTTGTTGTGCAGAACTACCGATGCTCCGATCCACCTGTCAATCTTGTGGTCCAGTCTACCCTAACTTATGCACAAAACCCTGAGATACTTGAACTCTTTCACTTGGGGCAAAGACTCACTCCCTACCTAGACAAAGCAATCCACAGTTTCCCAGCAGAAAACCATGGCCTCAGACTCGGAGGTGCCTGCTGGAGGTCCCCAGCCAAGGAATCCGACAGAACCACATCATCTGCAAACAGTAGAGAGGAAACTCTGACCTGGAAATTCTCCTCTTCCTGACTGCACCTTGAGATCCCATCCATGAAAATCCCAATCAGAATCGGAGACCAAGGGGCAGTCCTGGCAGTGTTAATTTGGCCGACTAAAACTATGACTAAAATGTTCGTCAACAGCCTTTTTTCCATGACAAAGTGCAGAATACAAAAAATATTGATTAAAATTAAAGGCTTAGGCAACCCCCAACCTAAATAAAAGAAAAGAATACACAATTTAGTCTAAATATAAAGACATTACTACAGGGAGAATTAACTGAGGAACCACAAGAGGAAAAAATCAAAGACATTATTAAAATTCCTAAACAGACTGTCAGGAAAACCAAAAATCCACAGGGAAAGTTAAACTTTTCATCTTTTAGTCCAAGAGAAATTCAGAGAACCTCAGAGAACACCTCAAAAACTGCAGGAAACACAAAGAAGTGCTAAAATTAATGACAGAAACCAAGGTCAAACATGACAGTCACGTTTTTGTTTTGAGAACATTTTGCATCTAAAAATGTTTTTTTTTGTTGTGTTGATGATTTTAGGAATGTCGTGATGTTTTTAGGATATTTTCTGAATCTTAATCTGAAATAGTAATGATTCTTCACTCTTAATGTGGTTTTTATAAACATGTCTTAACGTATGCTGTGTGGTCCTCTTGAGGAAAGTGTAGTGATTGATTGATTGATTGATTGATAATACTTTATTGTCAGATGCAAGATCTGAAATTTGTTTTGCATTAAAATAGTGGATGCCAAGTGCTGCACAAAGCACTAAGACTGGATTAAACCTGATATATCTTTAAGATCATATGAATAAAATCTGAAAGGAGGTCTTTTCCAAAATCAAACCAAGTCCTTATGAAGTGGTCTTTAGTCTGGTGTTGACACTGAACTTCCTCTAATGTATAACAACTCTAAAGCCTGCTCTGACACCACAGAGTTGACCGCCATGACTTTTTCTGTTTAATTTCTATTAAAACTCAAAAAGAAACAAAAAGTACATTCACAAATAAAGACTGAGACTTTTGTATTTCATACTTAACAGACAGGAACAGATGCTCTTCATGCATTCTTGCAATTAAGGGAATTATATTAAATATAAAAACACTCTGAAAGCTACATTTTAAGAGTTCCTTTTGTAGATACCACTATGATGCTGAACTCAGGTGTACTCCTGGTGCTTTTCACTTGTCAACAGTAATTGATATTTACAATTGAACACATTAAAATTTAGAAATAAATAGGATTATATTTATTTGAAGAACACCCACCTCAGCAGGATTGCTTTTTCGTCCTTCCTCTCTGCTGCCGTTTTAACCTGTGTGTCTGGTTAATCTTCTGTGAGTGTCTGTGATCTGGGACTGTGTGTCTGTGCGTGGTAATGATGTCTGAACAGCTGTGACCAGAGCTTAAACTGAATGATACTTTCATGGTTAATTACATCTTGCAAATTCATTCACTCTTGTTTTTCCATGCAGGGTCCAGAGCACAGCGTACGCTGCAATTATGTAAATATCCTGACATCTTTCCTACTTTGTGTTGTTGTATCTCACATTCTGACATCTGGTCAGTCCAAACAAACCACTGTCTGGGGTATTTTTGGATATCATTCAGTTGTTCTACATAGAAAGTGGAATCAAATGAATGTGGAGTTCCAAACTCTGAAGCCTAAATATTTTACTGCTGGTTGTAGAACTCGGCTGATTGGTAGTTCTCATAATAGTGAGAGAGACTGTTCAAAAATAAATAGCATAAAAATCTGAATATATTTCTGGTTTCTTCAACAACATATCACCTGTGCTTTTTGATTCATATAGACATGAAATAGAACACTTTAAACAGCAGCTTTGAAATACATTATTTATTTACAGGTACATTATAATATATTATGCAATACAGTATGAGCAATATGAAAAGTGCTTTACAAGTAAAATGCATAATTATTATTATAATTATTTATATCAAAATTAAACAGATGGGTTTGAAAATCTTATCAGAATCACTTTAAGGTCTCTAAAATACTTTATTGGATTGGAAAATTAAAACAATTAAAAGCGAACAATTTACGTCTATTCTTTAGTGTTTAATTTTACAGAGTAAACATAGTAATGAAGGAAAAAAGAAAACATAAGAGGAAAACATTAGAAAGTTAACATTACAGCCAGTTTAACCCATGATACAACACTAGTAAATAATGATAGACAGTATATAACAGGTGGAATCTGTAAGTGTAAATCTAAATGGTTTATTTACTCAGTCGTTTACATAATTTCATAAAAATCAAATGACTCGTAGTATGAGTTCAGTATTCAAATAAAGCCTTTATAGCCGGCACACCTGTCTGTCTGAGGTCGCCTTTTTAAAACCAGCTCTTCATCATATTTGCTATCAAATATCATTATAAGAAAATAATTTTGATTTTGTTTTGCCCAAGTTTGATCAGCAACTGGTGGTAAAAACAAGGCTAGACAATTAATCAAAGTTTAGATGAAATTGCATTACGCCCTTTAAATGACAGTAGGTGGAATATTCCTTTAACCTGACATGTGTGTCAAAATACCAGTTTAATACTGGTCACCAGTTTAATACTGGTTTCTGTTACAGAGATGTTACGCTTTACACATCATGCAAACATCTAAATGTCTGTGTTTTCAAGAGTAGATTGCAAAACATCTTACTTTCCTTTTTTTGTATTTTTTAAATCAATATAACTGAAATGAAAAATCCCCCCAGAACAATTAATATTAATATGAAATATGAGTGAAAATAATCTAACCTGACACACCAGATAGACTGTTTCATATATCCATAGCATGGATGTATTTCACAATCATCTGGGAAAACTCCCATAGAAAATGTTTGGGAAGGGCGGGACTTTCTAGATGTATTTCTGTTTCAATAAAGAAATGTTGTCCAGTTCTGCCGCTGTGGCTAAGTCCGAGCTAATGGTCCCACTAAAGCCTGATTTATGCTTCTGCGTCACGTCTGCGGCATAGGTACGCAACGCGACGCCATCGTTGACCATTCTAAGTTCTGTGTCGAGGGAACGCGTCACTTTGTAATTCACCGCCATGTTGCTAGTGGGTGTGGCTGTGTGTGTATGGGTGTGTGTGTGTGTGTGTGTGGTTTCACATCCAAATCCTTGTTTATCTTTCGGTCATGGCAACTGAGGTGGAGCAGGTGTGTTTGGAGTTGGAGCTCATCGATATCGAAGAACAAATTCTTTTGTTGCAAATGTTGAAGCGCAGGCGACAGGGAAGACGTTTGCGGAGGTGGTCTGTACGACCACTAAACGAGTCGAGGCTGAGAACGGGTGAATTCACCACACTGGTTCACCCACTGAGGGACCTGGATGAAGAAATTACGTTTTGAGCGGACCAATCACAGCTCTTGTGGTCTGTGTCGCTGTGACGCGTAGTTAGGATTTTTTGGAGGTGCGTCAGGCTACGGCTACGCTACGGCGTAGGGTTCCGCCTCAACACAAAGGGCTACGCCGTCAACGCAACGTAAAAGCATAAATCAGGCTTAACAGCTGTTGTATACAACCACTCACAGTACAGCTAACCCTTTACCCCGTAACGATCACAAACGCATGCTGAAGCAGGTCAGCAGAAGGGCGGAAACATCTTTTTTAGTGTTGTTTTCATTCTTGATTTCATGAAAAAACGGTCAAGTTCTGGAAAAATTAATGCAACACTAGAGCTATGTAAGCACTAATCACGGCACGAGAAGCGGACATCGCAAACAACTTTGAGTACAACTAAGCCCCGCCCACAGCTACTGCCTCATTCTCCTCAAATGACACAGATATATTTTTGATGTATTTTGATGTGTTATATATATTAGCCTTGGATCCAAGGAGGCTTAGGGCGCATTCACACCAGAGCTGTTTGGTCCGCTTTAAACCAACTCTGGTCCGTTTTCCTGGATAGTCCGGTCCATTTAGGGTAGTGTAAGGTCGTGTTCACACCTGACAGTCCGGGGACTCGGCCCGTTTTGGAACAGAAATGGCAACATTGTTGCACTTTCCTTTGGTTTGGTTTGCATTCACACTGCTCTCTTTGGTCAAGCGGACCTACACCAACACCTACAACCTCTTCCCACTAGGGGCGCTGTCGCCACAAACAAACGGTGACCAAAAAGACAAGAAGGTGTAGAAGAAGACGAAATGCCTTCTGCCAGTCCTTTCTTCCACATAAACAATGAAAAAAACACAGAATTTACGCTGTCTTGTGGTTTCTGCTCTTGCATTTCGGCTTTATGAGCAGCTGGCAAGGTGGTGAGCTGTCCAGCATGTCATCCTTTACACAAGACGAATAAATCAGCACGGACTACAATGCGTTGCCATGGATACCCAGACGCCAAGGGAGGTACTGACATGTATTTGAGCGTATTAAATCACATACAAATCTATATATCTTTACGGATTATGCCTGATCCTGCCTTTGGTTCACAAGTTGGTCTGCTTTGTGTTCACACCTCCAATGAACCAAACCAGGGTTCGTTTGGGAGCGGACCGAGACCCCTGTTTCAAGTGGTCCAGAGTCCACTTGTTTGGTCCGCAAGTTCAGTTTGTGTGAGCGTTCACACGACTTGAAACGAACCGGACTATGCGGGAAAACAGACCAGAGTTCGGTTAAAGCGGACCAAACAGCTCTGGTGTGAACGCACCCTGAAAGCTCACACGGACTCTGGTGCGGACCAGACAAGCGGACTCTGGTCTGCCTGAAAACAGGGGGTCTCGGTCCGCTTCCAAATGAACTCTTGTGCGGTTCATTGGAGGTGTGAAAGCAAAGCGGACCAACTTGTGAACCAAAGACAGGAAGTGGCATAAAGCTTAATGATATCAACATTTATATGTGATTTAATAGACTCAAATACATGTCGGTACCTCACTTGGGGTCTGTGTAGCCATGACAACACGTCGTAGTCCGTGCTCATTTATTCATCTCGTGTAAAGTACAGCATGTTGGACAGCTCACCGTCTCGCTGGCTGCTCATAATGCCCCAGTGCAAGAGCAGAAACCCCAAGACAGCGTAAATTCTTTTTTTTTCATTGTTTATGTGGAAAAAAGACCGGCGGAAGGAGATGGATTTCCCCTTTTCGTCTTCTTCTACACCGGCTTTTCTTCTTGGTCACCGTTTGTTTGTGACGACAGCGCCCCTGACGGGCAGAGGTTGTAGGTGTTCAGAAGATTTGGTCCGTTTTGCCAAGAGCAGTATGAATGCAAACCAAACCAAAGGAAAGTGCAACAACATTGCAATTTCCGTTCCAAAACGGACCGAGTCCCCCAAACGACCTTAGATTACAAAGATGCTTTTCCAAGGAGAAGAGAAACATCTTGAAGACCTTTAACCCAGTCCAGTAGCCCTAACACATTTAACAATCATTTAAATAAAACTCTCAGTTATCTCTCCTCTCTTTTCCACGGAGAGGTGAAATGTCTTCAAGACCCTTGACTGAGTGCGACTGGCCTTTTGGTCAAGCCATGAATTTTAGTCATGATGCAGCTTTTACAATAAAAAAAGCCTGTTTTAGTGAAAGTAACTAAAACAACGAGCGTAATCTTCTTTCCCGATAGAGGAATAGCAGAGGTAGCACTAGCATGTTGGGCACATCTATCCAGAATGAAGATATCAACACAACACACACGTCTCTGACCACATTAGAATAATACATTCCACTGAATACTAGACAACCCCCAAACTTTATTAACATTGCTCCCATTATCGCCATGATGGCGTAGAAAGCCCTGTGCTTTGATTGGTCCATGCGCTGCCTGTTCCTAGCCACTGTGCCAGGCCCTGGGCGGTGGAGAACGCAGAGAACGGCAATGCTACAATAAGAGACCACTATCAAGTACAGACTCGTAGTGCTGAAAACCAGGACAGAGCTGTTCTGATACTTCATTCGTAGAGATATTGGCATAGATCCAACACTCACAAGCCAAACACAGGCGGTGCTGAAACAGGCGATCCTCGCCCTGCCCTCCTGTTTCAGACCTAAGTAGACGATGGGGTGAACAACAGCCAGGTAGCGGTCTACGCAGGTCAAGAGCTGGAACGAAGACTTTCCTAGGACGGTTACTGTCCAGATGTAGACCCCTACAACCATCATTACGTGGATGTTGGTACGTCTTCCACAGAGATAGACTACTATACCCAGGAATTCACTGAACTGCATAATGATGGAGTGATAGGTCAGGAGATCAGAGGGACTTGTAGCAGCTCTGGACACGGAGGTCCGCTTCCGCCAGCGTTTGTTGGCCAGGTAAAGGACGAGGAGGTAGAGCGGGTACTGAACGACATGGGAGATGGAGAGGGCGTAGAGGTTATACATGTGAGTTTGGTAACTGAAGCATCTCAAGATAAGAAAGAGGCAGGGCTTGGAGAGGAGCTGATCGGGAATGGAAGAGGCGTTGTCCGAGAGGTTTGTATTCATTCTGCTGAAAAAGAAAAGAAGAGGCAGAGAGAAATCGCTTTGTAGCAGCCAAAGGTTCAGGTTAACTGAGTTTTCTCAGGTATTGTCCCAAGAATCTTAGAGAGATAACTCTAGAAACAAATCTGGCAAATCTGACGAGTCCTTATCAGACAAAAGAAGTTTTCATCTGTTAGGGTATCAGTTTTAGTCACACTCAGACTGTTAAATGCAAAAAATGCACGCTTCATATGGTAGCTATAAAAATATTAAACATTAATATTTAATTCTACTTTCATTGAGCTAACAGTTTAAACCTACAACTGACCTGATCATTGATATCAGATATTCATTAATGTTTACAAATTTTAACCCTTTGAATGCCATTTTTTGTCATGATGCCACTGTATTTTGATGAAAAAACAGAAAAATTAAAATTTTCAAACTTCCACATGCAGTGTTTTTTGTGTTGAATTATGACAGTCTGGTATATGCCAATGATTAGCAGCAACATTTATCTTTATGCATTATTAGTTTCTATGCAGTGACAAATACTCACACTCATAATGCTAAGTGCAAAAACTGCCCTTTTCATACGGTAGCTATAAAAATAGTATGCATTAATGTTTTATTCTACTTCCATTGAGCTTTTTTTTCACCTAAAGCTGACCTAATTATTGATAACAAAATTTTTTGAATTAATTCTTAATGATTTTAACCCCTTGTATACCATTTTTTTCATGATTTCACCTTATTTTTGATGAAAAACAGAAACATAATTTATTTTCGATATTTTTCATGCAAAGTTAATTTTCTTGTGTTGAATTATTTCAGTCTGGGCTATATCAATGATAGCAGCAACACTGATTGTTATGCATTATTAGTTTTTTGTGCAGTGCCAAATAGTCACACTCACACTGCTAAGTGCAAAAATGCACTTTTCATACAGTAGCTTTAGAAAAATAACAGTAAAATTTAATTCTACTCTTATTAAGCTAATTGCTTTTTTTAAACCTACAACTGACCTGATCATTGATATAATTTGTTTTTAATGTTTACAAATATTTACCCTTTGAATGCCAGTTTTGTGCCATAATGCTACCATATTCTACAATGAAAAAACAAAGAAAAATAATTATTTTCATTATGCAAAGTACATTTTTGTGTTCAATTATTACAGCCTGGGAAATGCCAGTGATTAGCAGAAATATTGATTTTTATGGATTATTTATTTTTATTCATGTTTAGCATGTTTTTTTTCTCCATATGCCAAATATGGTCAAAATGACACCATCTGGTGGAGAGTTGAAAAAATGATCAATTCCTAGGCAAAGGCCCAGATTGACTCTCAGATAAAATAAAATGCATGTATCATGCTTTAATGGAAAATGTCGGTTTGAATGGGTTTCAATGGGGCATTTTTTGCCCTTAACAGCTCGAGTGTAACTTTTGCTTGTAAACAGAGTATTTCAGACTCACTGTAGGAGCTGAGCTGGAAATAAAAAGATCAAATAAAAATACACAATCTTGCCAGAATTCATACCATACAGATGAACACAGCCAAAACTATCAAAAGATGAAGAACTAGAAAAGCGTGTAAAATACACACAACTGTAAACATTTCTGACATTTACTCTGTTTCTTTAGAGGTCATTATCACCTGTCCTTGGTAAACTGAATTAACATGACCTAAAACATTACTTTAAGTAACTACCCTGCGGTGAATTGGTCCATATGAATTACATAATCACATTTTCTTATAATAGTTGAAATAAACACCAACCTAATCCCTCTGTGATCGTCCTCTCTTGGCGTCATCAAGCTGCTTGTGCTTCTCACCAAATCTGATCCAAATACCCTTGAATACATGAACCCATGGCAGCAGGTGTATGTGTTTAATGTTCCACCTGTGTGTGGAGAAGGTGATCGGAGTTTTGCATGTCAAAATACTCTTTCATTCTCATGAAACCTACGCTGGTAAATCAGGGGTGTCAGGCTCATTCAGCCTTACCGCTATTTGAATGCCCTGCTAGATTTTCATTGTTACTTCATCACATGTGTGGCAAACATAGACTCATAAAAACAAAACATATTCAAACACAGGACGGCCCTTTTGAATCTTTTTACACTGTATATTCCAAATTTTATGCTAGTAAAAACAAAACCAACTAGAAGTCGAGGAAAAGGTCTTACTGTTCTGTTTATCTGTCAGTAGTCCTTCAGTGTTGTGAGTGTGTTGTAGTGACACCAGCCTCCGTATAAACTATCCCGTCTAAAGCTGTTTCCAAAGTTAGTTTGACTGAAAGAGGCGCTTTAACTGGTGAAATATCCAACATGAAGAATAAGAGAAAATTTTAAAAACATATTAGAACCCCTGTCATAATAACAGGAAAACAGAAATATTTTAGAAATATTTCAAAAACTTTTTGAAATCCGAAAAATGTTAATAATTTGACAAATGTCAAACTGAAACAACTAGATAATCCTTTTTTTTTTTTTAACACATAAAGTAAAAACAACGGGGCATGCACACGATCTAAGGTTTGCCCCGTGTGCACGGGCGGACCGGGTTCGAGTCCGGCCTGTGGTCCTTTACTGCAGGTCTCTCCACTCTCGTCCCATTCCCGACTCTATCCACTGTCCTCCTCTGTCAAATATAACACACTAAAAAGCACACAAATAAATCTTAAAAAAATGAAAATAAAAATAAAAAATAAAGTAAAAAAGTAATATTTAGTGTGGCCTCAGAAATGTAATTATACTTTTGATAATTGCATATACATATATATATATATATATTAGTGCTAACAGTTGAGGTTCTGTCCTGATGCTGTAGAAATGAATGTAACTTTGAAGTGAAATCTGCCCTCAGCTGTACAACAGTAAAACCATTAAGAAAATCAGCCTGCTGCTGTCTACAGTCCAGTATCACATTAAATATTAGTTTGATTTGCAATATGCAAAAGCTGCTGAAGTCTGCTGCTGATTCTCACCTGAACATCCTCTCAGACTCTCAAAGGCACCTCGGCTTTAGAGTCAGGTGGCAGAGCATCCTTGTTTTAGAGGACTAAACGCTAAACACTCGCTGACATGGTAGGTGTAACAGCTGATGAATACTTGCTGATATGTGCTGTTTTACTGACTTGAAGTTTTGTTTACGGCTTTATTGCTGAACAAATGCATGCAGTTATTATGCATGCGATGCAATTTTTCCTGAATCCATGAGGGATGACCCAGTGCATGAGACTGTTGGTCCTATAGCTTCTTTCAGCTGCAGGACTTTGTTTATATGTGACAAGTGTAGACAAATGTAGAGAGTTCTGAGTAGGGATCTTGGCATTACAACATTTTTAGAAATAAATGGGAGTGTGTTCAGTCTAGATGTTGTGTAAAGTTAATCTTTGATAAGAAAAAATCCCATTTCAGAGTAAAGATCAGCGTTGACTGTTTTAGAACATTGGTGGCCACAGTAGCAGCAGTGTGAACCAAGCCTCTGCAGCTCAAACCAATCCACCTGTGATTTGGATCGTAAAAACGCAGACAGTTTGTTGCTGGACTTTTCAAGGAAATGTAGAAACAATGAATTGCCTCCATTAATCACAGCCATGTGAACTGGCAGGTGTTTAGAAAGTCGCAGAGCAAGTTACAGGTGTTTTCTTATCACTTTTGGACTTTGGAGGGACACTTTCCTCTGTAGTCCAGTTCACATCTCAAACACTACCAGTGCATTTATACGACATTTGATCACACTGTTAAGTTTATCTGATTTCTGGGTGTATGTACAGCGCTTAACAAATGTATTAGACCACCTGTCATATTTGTCTCAGAGACCATCCAGCATCAGGAAGTGCTTTAATGCGGACTCTTTCATTTTCAGTCAGCTCTCCATGTTTTACCATTTTGATCAGGAATGAGGAATTTCAAACTGAATTCACCCAAATTTGAGCCGGCTCACTGGGCTTCTCTGAGAAGTCAGAAATGAATCAAGCATAACATTCAACCACTAAAACTCATTTTTCTGTTCAGGAATGACAGTAAATAACTATAATTTAACATATTAATCAAGAAATATTAATGTGCTTTACTATTTTTCAGTTTTTTTGTAAATCAGTACATTTGAAAATTCATGGATAACAATAATCATTCTATTTTAGCATTAAAAATATCATTTGGGTTAAAGAGCTTCTACATATTGGTGTATTAACCATTGCAGAAACATCAAAAATGATTTTGGTAATTACCAATGCTGTTAATTTAGGGCAGCTGTGGCATAAACCTTACTTTGGTTAGGGTTAGGCTGGTCTAATACATTTGTTAAAGGGATATTTCAGGATTTTTGAAGTTGGGTCGTATGAGGTGCTTGGCTATAGTAGTAGCATTAGCCTCCAGTGATTTCCGTGTAATTTGATCCTGTTGTTATTACGAGCTCGGAGAGAGCCGGCGCATAGCGGCTGTAGATGGGAACATGTTGTCTGCTAAATTAACGAGTTTTACGAAAAAAATGGACAAGAAAATATGTTGGCTCGCCTGTGCGCTGTGTCGAAAATCCCGACTTGAAGGGCCGAATGGAAATTTGTTATCCAGGTAAGCTTATGACTGTCGCCTTTTCCTCTAATGGCTGATACGTATGGTGTCCCGGAGGTGTGCTTGTTTAAACAGTCAGGATAAATGCACGTATGCAGCATCCTATGAATCTAAAGAAAACAGATTAAAAAACCCAAAATGCATTGTAGTAACCGATGCTTGACCCCGCTACACTGCAATCCACACAGCTGACCGGCGGATGTTTGAAGTAAACGGTGAGCAGAGGCGGAAGGATACAAAATGGCAAAAGCTGCATCGTAAGTTAGTGCCTGACACAGAGGGGGTTTTTGGGAGAAATAAAGTGCTGTGTACGTTTTCGACACAGCGCACAGGTGAGCCAACATATTTTCTTGGCCCATTATTCCGTAAAACTCGTTAATTTATGCGGACAACATGTTCCCATCTACAGCCGCTATGCGCCGGCTCTCTCCGAGCTCGTAATAACAACAGGATCAAATTACACAGAAATCACTGGAGGCTAATGCTACCACTATAGCCAAGCACCTCATATGACCCAACTTCAAAAATCCTGAAATATCCCTTTAAGCACTGTATATAAAGACATGTTTACTTTGAGTTATCCCCACACTTTATTCCTAATTCATACTAACAGTCTCCCACTTCATGTTTCCAGTCATCCTTAGAATTAAATACGTCAGGACCGTCCAACTCCTCTCAGGATGGTCTTCAACATCTCCAAGCATGCCGCTGGATCTTTACGTCCCTCTACATGGTCTACATCCTGCTGGTCCCTCTCTTCGTCCTGATTCCCTACATGGGCTACCAACAGTGGAGAAAGCAGTGCTCCTCTGCCACATCAGAAACCATGAGCCATTCTGACATCTTCACCTTCAACGTGGTGGTCCTGGAGCTGATCAGCGTCCTGGGGTCTAGCTTCTACTGCTATGGTGTATACTCTAACAGACCAGTCGTGAGAAAGATAGGCTTTTACTTCTTCACCATGATTGTGATTGGACAGAACCTGCTTCATGTCCTGACCTGAGTGGAGCGCTACCTGGCTGTTGTTCATCCCATCACCTACCGAGGCCTGAAACGATCCAGAGGGGCCAGGATCAGAAACGTCTGCGTCGGCTTTGTTTGGCTGTTAAACTTCTGCGCGATTGGTGGAATGCACCATTTTTCAGTTTTTGCTGTTTTCAATGTCGTAATTCTGCTAACCTCCTCTGTGACTGTCTGCTTCTGCAGTCTTTCTGTTCTGTACGTTTTGATTCGTCCACGCCCAGGGGAAGGGGGAGGGAACAGGGAGAGGTTTAGGAAGACCAAGTTGAAGGCTTTTCAGACCATCATGGCTATAATGGGAGTCCTGTTGAGGAGGCTCTTCAGCATTATGGTCTCTAGTTTGCTCAATGTTTTAACAGCTCTCATGGTTTTCAAAAGTACTTGTAGCTTGATCTGGTCTATGACCTGGTTCTCTCTGCCCTGCAATCTGGTTCTCCCACTCCTGTACCTGCGCAGAGCAGGAAAAATGCCAAGATGTTAAAGAGACTAAACTATGTTGGTTGTTGGATTTAATGTGCACAATATAAATATGATAGTAATTTTCAACTGAAAAATAATCTTATTGTCAAAGAACAACTTTTTTTTGGTCCCTTTATTCGTAGGAATTAACACTTTAAACCGTAGGGATGTTGGCTCATGTCTATGGGGAACTTGTAAATAAATGTGATTCAGAGTGACTAAAGGGGCGTCAAAGGTGGTCACTTAATAGCTGATATGGTTGTTCTCTGTTGTTTCTGTGTTATTTTTATGTTTTTTTCATCATTTAGGTCAGTCAGCCATTGATGGACCCATTTCTCCAAACAATGACTTAACCATCACTACCAGTGAACTAAAATGTCTGTTTTTAGGGCGGATATGTAAAAAATATACCCACTAGAACCCTGATCATCAACTAATGGCCCCTGAAAGATCACTACATTCAGAAAAGGAGGAAAAGAAGATGTGGTTTTAGGAGTATTCTTTGGCCTTAAATGTCTGCAGCTGTTAAATCCATCCCACAAACAATTAACACTGAAATAGTTTTAGAGTGACTTCACATTTGAAATGTTTTTACTGAAATTTACTGTCATAATTATAAGATATTCAAAAAAAGGGTTAAGGTTGGCAGAAGTGCTGCAAAAATGAGCAGATAAAGTGGTGAAAAGCGGTTAAAGAGTAGCAAAAATAGGTAATGATTGGCAAAATGGGTTGTGGAGTGGAAACAGGGGGGAAGGAAGTTAAAATGTTGCAAAAAATGGTAAAAGAGGATTTTTTTTAAATTGGTTATGAAAAATGAAAAAATTGTGCAAAAAAGTTGTGAAAAGGGGTTAAAAAGTGGCAAAAAAATAGAAGAAAAGTGGCAAAAATGAATAAAAGAATTGCATGAAGGGGAAAAATCATGCAAGAAAAGTTGTTTAAATGGGTTAAAGAATGGTAAAAATGGGGTTAAAGAGGCTAAAAGTATCAAAAATAGGTTAAAATAGACAAAATTGGTTTCAAAGTTGCAAAAAATGTTATGAAAAAGGGTTAAAAAGTGGCAAAAATAGAATAAAAGTGGCAAACATGGATAAGAGTGGCACAAAGGGGATAAAACATGCAGGGAAAATGGTTCAAAAGGGTCAAAGTCTTGCAAAAATACAATACTCAAAAATAATCAAAAGGGGTTAAAGTTTAAAACTTGAGTTAATACTAGTACTAAATCCCAACTGTGGAGGGACTCTCTAGGATTTATAGGGCTCTAGCCTGTCTCCATGTGGCCTGCTGCATTATAGATAATAGGGATAGACTAATGGTAATGACTAAAAATGTTCTGCATTTTGAAAGAAAATACAAATATTACTACAATAATACCTCAGTCAGACCGACAGTTTCTGTTGAGACTGGCCCTTGTGCAAATGTACTTGATGACCCCTGCACTAGAGGGTGCCATTTCATTCAGATTTCTCCTTTGCTGCAACATTCATTTCCTATCCCGTCTCTGAAGTGCTGTTCTGATGTATCCCCCGTGTGCACATGGTCCATCTAAATCCCTGTCTGTACTGGAGAGAATCTCTGCTGACTGTTTTGTGTAAAGTCATAACCACAGACTGGAACAATGCAAAACTGATGCAATGTTTTCTTCCCAAAAGGAGGCAGCATGCAAATTAAAAACAAGTAATTTGTCTCTGTTAAGATGCATGAGTTACCCATGACCATACAGTCATAAATCCTCATGCACAGTGTGACATCACATATTTGCTGATTGTTTACTCAGACTTTGCCTGTTTTATAGATGACTTCCAGCTCTCTATAGATTTGAATAAATAACAGATTAAACTTTGGCTGCAAGCAGCACTGGACGCCCTCGCACGCCGGCGCACGTCAGGGTGTGTTCCACCTGTGGGAATAGTCGGGTTTTAGCAAACCTTGGCAGTGTGCTGCAGAGCTTTAAATGTTATATTGCCAGTGTAATGAAGATATGACCCATTTGTGCCAGTTCTCATTGCCAGTTGGGGGCACTATGGTGATTTATTTTCAATCTGACATTGTTATATTTCCAGAGAATCTGAAGAACATGGAATGAAGTTTTTAAAAAGTTAAGAGAATTAAAGACATTTGGCACCTTAAAAATGCATTATTTTGAAATTGTGATGAAGCTGGTGGACTTCCTGTTGGGATTTGGGCGTGAGTCCAAGAGGCTTTTTTGTGGGTCTGATGATGACATATATGCACACCAAAATTCATAAGCCTGGGTTGATCAGTGTGCCGGGGCTGATTTGGTCAAAAATCATTTGAGCCAATGTTTGAATGACAGAAGGGGGCGCTGTGACAAAGTAAGGGTATTGATGCATGGATGTATTCCAGACTAATGTCTGATTATCCATGTGAAGTTGGTGATGATTTACATAACGGTCAAAAGTCACAAGGCAAAATTGGTTTAATTTCACTGCACAAAATAGACAAAAACAGTTTAAGTTTTGGCTCCAATAACGTCACCATCCTATGGTGGAAACTCGCAGTTTTTCAAGCATGTAGGTCTTAGGGTCTCCACTGACCAGTTGGTTCTTGGGCCCTAACTAGGGCTGCAAGCAGCACTAAAGGACCCTTGGCGCATGTGGGGGTGGGTGCGGCATCTGTAGATGATTATATGAGTTATGGCAACCTCCTGTGAAATTGGCGAGATATTGAAATGCTTGCCATCACCAGTGAGGCCCCCTTCAGTAAGACAGGTCAGTCTTGTGGACGGTTATTTAGGACTTCAGTTGATCAGTCTAAGCTTGATAGGCTCAACACAGCAAGAGGAATGAACACATGAGCCATTGGTGTCACTTCCTGTTGCCAGCCAGAGGTGCTGTGATGAGATGTTTGCGTGTAAGTGTCTTCAGTGTGATACTTACTGTTGTCTTGACAGAAAAAGTTGACCACGGAATAAAGCATACAAAAGTGAGAATAGGTTACAGTCATTCACCACCATGAAAACGCCCTTATTTTGAAATGAAGGTGAAGCTAGTGGACTTCCTGTTGGGAAAGAGGCATAGCTCTAGGAGGCTTTTTCTGTACACGCTATAATGACCCCGATGCAGACCAAAAACCATAAGCGGAGGTTAAATGGTGTGTGGAGGGTGAACGTTTAAAGGGAAAATTCAGAAAATCAGAAAAATAAATGTTGAATACACTGACGGGGTAGTGCTTTAAAGTAATGATACTGATGCATGAATGTATTTAGGATCAATGTGGATTATCCTAGAGAACACTGATGATGGTTGACAACAGCACAGAAATGTACAAAAGTAAAAAGTTTGGGCCCCAGTTATGGTCCCATCCTGTGGTGGAAAGTCACAAAAACACAGCTTTAGATCTCAGGTTGTCTAGTATGAGTCAATCAGATGATCCCTCCAATCCCTTGTTTTGCTCCAGACACCCAGTGAAATTTCTTGGATGCGTAAATGTGACAGGCAATAATACCTGATTCTGATTCTGTTATGGGGGGCAAAAAACGTAGCAAATGACCTTCATCTTTGAGTTATGGTCCCCAAAACCTAACCATTTGTTCTCTAGGCTAGGGTGGATGTTTTTGCAAAGTTTGAAGACAATATATATCAAAAATGCAAAAATGATCGGGACATGCTGACAACTTGACAACCTGAAAATATAATGCCTCCTGCCCTGACTTTACCCGGCACAGTAGCTTACAAAATGGGATTTTTATGGGACTTGACACACCTGGACTAGTCTAGCATGGATTTGCAATATGCAAAATATCTGCTATGTTTGTCACAATAAATCATACATCAAACACAATAAACACAAACAAAATCACACTCATGCACACATTAATATACTGGAAAGCAGTGATGACCGGTCTAATTCTGGAAAAGTGTTACCCAAACACCAGCTGCTGAACAGGTGGGTGAAATTTAACTCAGTTATTTTATCATTAAGGATTAGAAAATAATTAGTAGGAAACTGATGCTATAAACAGCTATGACTGATTTACCTCTACAGAAATGGACTTATTTTGTTTTGTAGTCATTTTATAGGACACTGTTTATCTTGTTCTCTGAGTAAAAACGCAACTAAAAGTAATCAAAGCAACTCAAATACACCTTAAATCTGTTTGACTGAATAAAGTGTGTGTGTTTAGCTGTTGCATCTATTTAGTAAAGGCTCTAGATATTTAAGGAGGTTTCCAAATGGTATTAAAAATGTTACTTTAACAAGAGTTATAACAGATGTGAACTTTTCTTTCTAGTTAAACTTTTGAAATCCAACATGTTTTACTCTTAAATGTCATTCAGACTCTCTCAGTGAATTTTCTACCCTCTGGACACCTTCAAGGCAAAAATATACACGTACCAAAAACTGCTATTAAATCACCATACATCAATATTTTTTTATACTTTTTTTTCATAAATCTCTTTAACAACTTCAGACCTGCTCAAAACTACCAAACATTCAATAATTTTCAAGATTTTAACCCTTTAAATGCCTGATTGATTATTTGAAATATTTTATTTTTACCAAAAAACACAAAAAGTGTATTATCTTCCATGAAATTAATAGTAGAAAGAAGGGGCTTTGGTGCTGATGAGAGTCTTGGATGGGTCAAAGATTAGCAACAAAATTGATTTCATTGCATTTATATTTTTTATGTAGCACCAGCTTTAACATTAGGGCACCCTCTGGACACCTTCAAGGCAAAAATGTACACATACAAAAAAACTGCCATTAAATCAGCATACATCATTTTTTTTATACTTTTTTCATAAATCTCTTCAACGACTTCAGACTTGCTCAAAACTACCAAACATTCAATAATTCTCAGAATTTTAACCCTTTTAAACTCACACAAAACTCTCCATAATATAACGGGCAAAAACACAAGAATTTGGTGCATGGTCCTACAATGAGTAAATGGTTGAATCTGGTGGAATACTCATTTCACTAGACTTCTTCACATTGAAATGCTGACATTAAAGAATGCATGATTTTATACTGCAATGACAGTGAGATTAAAAAAACTGGTTTTAATGGAAGTCAATGGAGGCATTTTTGCCATGAAGATGTCAGGAGGGTATTTCTGACATTACGTGAAAAATATTAATGCAATCAAATCAGTTTTGTTGCTAATCTTTGACCCATCCAAGACTCTCATCAGCACCAAAGCTCCAGAAGTCGTGAATGTATATAAAATTTGGATTTTTTTGGATTTCAGTAGAAAGTGAAATAAACATTTCATTTCCAAAGAATTAGAATTTTCTGGCTATAATTTTTTGTTTTCAGGCTTTAAGGGGTTAAGTTGATTTACCCTGACAGTCATGGTCAGAATGTTTTTGACAGTGGCACATGTAAAGAGTGACTCATGGCACTGATTTATGAAAAAATATTACGTTCATGATACATCTATCTTTTAAATCATGGTTAAAAACATGTTTGATGGTGTTAAATCATCAGAATTTCAAAGCTTATAAAGTTGGTAATTCCTTGGAAAAAACATGAAATGTATTGGTTTTAAAAGTCTTGAATGTTGACATTAGAGACGAAAATTTCCAGGTTTCCAAATGATTAAGCAAAGTCAGTGTAAAGTCAAAATTTGCAAAAAAAGAAAAAAAAAATTCTTAAAAAATCTGAGTTTTGGTTCACATATGTTTACAACTTTTAAAGTAAAAATGTTGGGGTCTTGTTCTTGTA
Organism: Cheilinus undulatus; assembly: GCF_018320785.1. Lineage (NCBI taxonomy): Eukaryota > Metazoa > Chordata > Actinopteri > Labriformes > Labridae > Cheilinus > Cheilinus undulatus. The sequence continues at coordinate 34,784,066 of NC_054886.1, read as the reverse complement.
AACCTGAGGATTTCATTTTTCTTCTTGAAAATAGACAGATCTTTTGATTTATTTTTCTGTAATAATGGAAAGTTTATGCATACACCATGTTCCAAGTTATTATGCAAACTGGATTTTAGTGGTATAGACATTCTTTTTTTTGTTGTTTTTCAGTTAAACTCATGGATGTTTCTGTGTCTCAGGGCTCTGTGGATCACTGAAGTTGATCTCAGACACCTGTGGTACTTAGTTTGCCAGGTGAGCCCAATTAAGGGAAAACTACTTAAGAAGGATGTTCCACATTATTAAGCAGACCACAGGTTTCAGCAATATGGGAAAGAAAAAAGATCTCTGCTGATGAAAAGACTCAAATAGTGTAATGTCTCGGACAAGGAATGAAAACATTTAATATTTCAGGAAAAATTAAGCATGATCATCATACTGTGAAGAAATTAGTGTCTGATTCAGAGCACAGACGGGTTAGTGGAGATTAAGACATAATGAGGAAGGTTTCTGACAACAAATTTATCAGATTAAGAGAGCAGATGCTAAAATGCCATTACAAAGCAGCAAACAGGTATTTGAAGCTGCTGGTGCCTCTGGAGTCCCACCAACCTCAAGGTGTAGGATCCTCCAGAGGCTTGGAGTCGTGTATAAACCTACTATTCAGCCCCCCCTAACCAATGCTCACAAGCAGAAACGGTTGCAGTGGGCCCAGAAATACATGAAGACTCATTTTCAAACAGTCTTGTTGACTGATGAGTGCCGTGCAACCCTGGATGGTCCAGATGGAGGAGTAGTGGATGGTTGGTGGATGGCCACCATGTCTCAACAAGGCTGTGACGTCAGCAAGGAGGGGGCGGAGTCATGTTCTGGGCCGGATTCATGAGGAGAGAGCTGGTAGTCCCCTTTAGGGTCCCTGAAGGTGTGAAAATGACCTCGGTAAAGTATCTAGAGTTTCTGACTGACCACTTTCTTCCATGGTACAAAAAGAAGAACCATGCCTTCTGTAGCAAATGATCTTCATGCATGACAATGCTCCATGTCATGCTGCAAAGAATCCCTCTGTGTCATTGGCTGCTATGGGCATAAAAGGAGAGAAACTCATGGTGTGGCCCCCATCCTCCCCTGACCTTTAACCCTACTGAGAACCTTTGGAGCATCCTCAAGCTAAAGATCTATGAAGGTGGAAGACAATAGCTTTGATGTTAGCAAACATTACCTTCCAAAGCTGCAAATTCAACAAATTACCATTTTCAGTTATTTACAACCTGTAAAATGTTTTGTAACTATATTTTTAATTTTTGAAGAAAATAGTTATCATTGGGCGTTTTTTTCAATAAAATTTGAATTATGCTCTGATGATTGATGACTTGTAAATTATACTAACTGTCATTTGCATCAACTATTTAGGAAAAGAAATATCATTTGCATAATAATTTGGAACGAGGTGTAGTGTGTTGAGAACCCATATATGTAGGCTCATTATGTTGGCACTCTGGCAATGAAAAACAATCAAAATTAATTTGTAATTATTCCAGTAGGGTCCTGGATTAGGCGCTGTCCACACGGAAACTAATTCAGGTGTACACGCAAAAGTTTTTTGTCCGTTTGGCGTTTCATCCACATGGAAATTGCGTTTCAGGTGACTGTAAACGATACTTTTTGAAAACGGGTCCCAGAGTGCATAAGTCCGTAAACGACTACCGTTTCGTCTCCGTGTGGACGGCTACCGCATCTTTCTTGAAACGATTACGTCACACACAGTTCTCTTGCGATGCCTGCAGGGGTTCGCTCAAAACAACAATGGCTGATTACAGGGTTGTGTTTGTGCTGCAGAAGCTACTGAGCATGTTCTGGATTTTATAGCAAAACCTGGTGCTCCTTTACCACCACTGGGAAACGCACACACCATCTGTTCTTAAATCCAACGAGGAGAACAACCAGAGGGACAACTAGAAGAAAGTTTGTGTCAGTTTTCTGTGAGCTTCTTCTCTCGTTTGGTGAATGTCCGTGGCAACGTTGCAGCGCCACACACAGGCTTTGCATACAGCACTACAGCGTTTTCAGCCGTTCCCTGCGTACGCAGATATTTCCTGAAATGATTCTGTCTTTATGGAAAACTTTTTCTTTTTTTAAACTAAACGGTAATATATCGTTTTCGTCTCTGTGTGGACTGGGCCTTAGTTTTTCTTAGATATGAGTGGGGGCGCCTCATTGAAAAAGGTTGGAATCACTGATTTAGAGCACTGAAAGCATTGTCCAAATATCTGTACTTTAACAATCCATTAATCCACACTGCCGTTAAAGCTGTCAAATTCCAAATGACCATGACTGTGAGCTTTACTCTGTCCCTCTCTCTGTGCCCATCCAGTCATCCATACCATCAGACATGTCATCCAACTCATCCTCAAACTCATCCACCTTGAACAATCTGCAAAACCCCCAAGCGTGCCTTTCCATCTTCACGGCCCTGTTTCTGGTCGACGTGCTTCTCCTCCCTCTCTTCATCTTCGTCTTGTACATTGGTTACCAGCGATGGAGAGGACGGCGCTCTGCTGCCAAGTCCGAAGTTTGGAGCCATTCTGATATCTTCACCATCCACATGGTTGCCATTGAGTTGATGAAAATCTTGGGGTCTTTCTTTTACTGCATTGGTACCTATGCATTAAAACCTAACGTAGTTATTGTGGGGTATGTCTTTTGGGCCATCTCCTCTTCTGGACCAGCCATGTTTCACTTCCTGACCTGTGTGGAGCGCTACCTTGCTGTTGTCCACCCGGTAACCTATAGAGGACTGAGGCAGGCAGGAGGGGTTAGGATCAGAAACATCTGTTTGGGATGTGTTTGGCTCATCTGCTTTGGATCTCTGGGTCTAACACCGTTTGATTTCGCTCAGATCCTCCTGAACGTCGTATTCTTGCTCTTTGCTTTTCTTGTCGTCTGCTTTTGCAGCCTGTCTGTTCTCTGCATTTTGATTCGTCCAGGACCAGGGGAAGTGGCGGGGAACAGGGAGCGGGTGGACAAGTCAAAGTACAGAGCTTTTCAGACCATCATGGCTATACTGGTAGCTCTGTTTCTGAAGTTCATTGCTAAAGTGTTTTTTATCGTAACATATCATGAGACAGTGTTAGACGTGAGTGATGGTTGTGTGGTGACGTGGTCTTTGGCGTGGTTAGCTATTCCCAGCAGTGTAGTACTCCCCCTGCTGTTTCTACAAAGAGCAGGAAGATTACCAGCTTGTAAATAAACACTGAACTTCTCTTGTGTTGAACTCTGTTTGGACACCATAAATATGAAAAGCATTTCCAGAGTAAGAGTTTGATTCCTCTTAAAGGCGATTTTTACTTACCCTGTATCAGACAGACCTTAAAGTCAGGAGGTTAATCTTAACTTTAAAATTTGAACTATCACATGAAACTAGAGAAAAATGCAGTTTCGGCTGAAATTATGTGGGGATGCTGTGAGCTGAACTGTGGAAGACCTGCTGAAAATAGCTGAAAAAGCAAAAAAAAAAAAAAAAAAAAAAAAAGCTGAAAATAGCATAAAAAATCCCTGAAAATAGCATAACATAGCTAAATAGCATAAAAATAGCTGAAAATAGCATAAAACAGCTCAATAGCATAAAACAGCTCAATACAGCATATAATTACCATAAATTGCTAAAAGGTATAAAATAGCTAAAAAGCATAAAAATGGTGGAAAACTGCATAAGAGCTGAAGAGTGCAATAACTGGTCAGTGAAAAAAATAAAAGGAAAATCATCTAAAGAGAGACCCATTTAAAATTTTGTCTCCAGATTTACACTTAAGCACATTGTTTTATAATATTGCTCAGATGAGTGCTTTAAAAAACGATAAATTAAGGCCACTTGTATGTGACAATTTAAAAGACTGTTTATGTGTGATGAGTGTCTGATCGCCATAGCAACCTGGGAGTCTCTCAAAACCTGTATTACATCATAGCTAATCAGTCACACCTGTGAAAGCTTCTGTAAAAACAGCTCTGAAAACTGAGCTGAGTGGCCAGAACATGCACTCAAACAAATTCACTTTGAGCTGTACTTGTGCAACCTATCAGAAAACCAAAGATATCGTGAGAATCAGCAGAAGTTGCTAAACGCGGTGGTATATATTTTTTTTCTGTGGGAAGCGAAAAATCATGGTTCAAGGACAAATTAAAAAAGTGGATCTGAAAGCTTGCACTTGGGAATCTTCTTTCAACAATTGTATTGCCACGGATGGGAAACTGAAGGGATGTCGGTCATGCCTTGAAGCTCATTGTGCCAAAACTGTTGATCCTACTGACCTCAAATCTTTTTTCTGAGCAAGAGGAGATGTGTGGCTACGTTTTGTTGTTTATATTATAACCGTGGAGCAAATACTTTTTTCAGGAGAGCAGTTTGTTCGGAAGTTCAGCCTCTTCTCGCAACTCTTCTCCTGCACTCTAGCGATGATGTCATCACTCTAAGTCTCTCCATCTACTCCATTGTGAAACATCTGAGAAAGACAAAATCTGGATAAAGTTTGATCAGCATAAAGCAAAATAGTTGAAACTGTATACAAAGTATAAAAAGTATAAAAAAAAAAGCTTAAAGAAGCTGAAGAGTATGACAGTAGAATAGAGAAAACAGCCCAGGGAATGCCAAAGTTATGAGGAGTTGAAAAAAGTGCAGATTTGTGAATTTTTGCCATCTGTTTAACATTGTTAATTGTTAAATATTTAAAAAATTATAAAAGTTAGAAATGAGAAAAGTCATAGCAGTCGAATGATGAAGAAACTGAATTTTTAAAGTTTAAATGGTGTCGATCCATCTCCTGCTGTTTTCAGACATGGGCGCAAAACGTATAAACTTATAAAACCTATAAACTTTCTAACTTTCACCAACGTAGCTTTCATGCTTTACTCTTGTATTTCTTTGTTTATTAAGAAGGCCCTGTTTCTGCTGATAAGATGGTGAAGATCAGCAGTGCTGGCATTCATTCACCATCTCAGTCTTGGAGCTTGGAAGGGTTTTTTTTGTGATCCCAACATTCCTCCACAGCATTGTGGAAGACTCATTGCAATTTATTGCCAACACTTGCTTGGCCTCCTGGATGAGTTGTCCATGCACTCTTGGAGTCATGTTGGTGGGCCACTCCTGGGAAGGTTCACCTCTGTTTCAAGTTTTCTCCACTTGTGGATAATGGTTCTCTCTGTAGTTCACTGGTGTCCCAAAGCCTTAGAAATTTCTTGGAATGGCTTAGAGCCTTAGAATTCCTGACTGGTAGATGTAAATGACTTACTTTCTCATGTGTTTTTGAATTTCTTTAGATGGTGCAAGCATGTGTTGGAGATCTTATAGCCTACTTCACATGACTGATGGGTTTTCTCAAAGGATTTCTTGATATAACAGGTCTGGCAGTAATCAGGTCTGGGTGTGACTAGTGGAAATAAGCTTAGCTTTTCAAAAAATGTGGTTAAAGGGCCAGGTAGGTTTGGATAGCTTTTTTGCCTTGATAGATGAAATCATTGTCTAGAAACTGCACTTTGTATTTACTTAGATTATCTTTGTCTGATATTAAAATAAACTACATTTATTAGAGATGATAAATGATGTTTTAATTTCCATTTCTCTCAACTCTCCTTTTGATAAAGTCCATTAATCAATATTATAACATATTTAAGGCTTGGATCTTTAAGGAATCTCCTTAATGCTACTAGACAAATTAAAAACTAACAGTCCATATCTGTAGACTTCAGTGCATTGTTTCTAGGTCTGTTTGTGTTTCTTATTTCAGTCTCTGGCTTTAGGATTTTACTGCCTATTGTAACATGTATCAGCATTGACAGGCTTCTTCAATTATCTATGGAATTGTAATTTTTTACTTCAGCTATCTCTGTTACTAATTCAGACGTTATCTGGAATGTATTGTTACATTTGTTGTGTTGAGAATAAAACAAATAAAGCAGTTGCTCAGTATGTTTTTCTTGTCTGTGGCTCAGTAGTAGCTACACTTGATGCTATTCAGTCAATCACATTCTCTACTCAGACAAGGTGCTGAAAGTTTAAATGGTGAGATTTAGAAAAGTCCTCTGGTCGACAGATACTCAGGAGAAATTGGGAAAGTTTCAGGAAGTGGAGAAAACTCAGTGAGGAAGGGGAAAGGACGGACTCTCTACTTTGAATAAGAAAAGATGATGGCAAAAGAGTTTTAAATGAGAATGGACAGCTTGCTTGTATGTTTCAATACACTTGTCATCACTCAGGTTAGTGGTTCCCAACCTTTTTTTGGCCCCTTTGGTCCAACTCGGAAAAAATACACATGATTTATTTTCACTGAAAAAATCCCAACATAACCAGTCTGTATAGGCTTGTTCTTGTTCTATGTCAGAACTATCCATTATTACAACAGTGTAATAGGGCCACTCTAGGCAAAACAAATGCTCATTTTAAGAAGATAAAAAAAAAATTCCAGGTATAAAGTGTTAATTTAGGAGGAAAAAATTGACTTGAAAAGCAGTAAATGTGCCTGAACCCTGGATTAGAATTTTTGAAATTAAAAAACTTACTTTAGAACTTTAGTTCAAACAATGAGAGTCGGGCTGGTTGGCGATAAACCCTGATCATACCTGGGCCAATGAGCTGAAAGCTCCCAGCCTTGTCTTCTTCTTTAGTGTGAGTCAGGAGTGGCAGTCGATTGGACTGAGGGGATTTTCATTGGACGAGGGCGGCACGGCAGTGCAGGGGTTAGCACCGTTGCCTCCTGGTTTGCTTCCTGGTCAGGAGTTTGCATGTTCTCCCTATGCGTGCTTGGGGTCTCTCCGGGTGTTCCAACACATGTTCCTGCCTAACATGTTCGTTAGGTTAATTGGTGACTCTACATTGGCTGTAGGTGTGATCGTGCCTGGTTGTCTGTCTCTACATGTCAGCCCTGTGATTGGCTGGCGACCAGTTCAGGCAGTACCCCGCTTGTCACCCAATGATAGCTGGGATAGACTGTCCTAGCCCCCCTGTGACCCCCAAAATATACAGCGCTTAACAAATGTATTAGACCACCTGTCATATTTGTCTCAGAGACCATCCAGCATCAGGAAGTGCTTTAATGCGGACTCTTTCATTTTGAGTCAGCTCTCAACGTTTTACCATTTTGAACAGGAATGAGGAATTTCAAACTGAATTCACCTTTTTATACCCAAATCTGAGCTGGCTCACTGGGTTTCTCTGAGAAGTCAGAAATGAATCAAGCATAACATTCAACCACTAAAACTCATTTTTCTGTTCAGGAATGACAGTAAATAACTATAATTTAACATATTAATCAAGAAATATTAATATTCTTTACTATTTTTCAGTTTTTTGTAAATCAGTAAATTTGAAAATTCATGGATAACAATAATAATTTTATTTTAGCATTAAAAATATCATTTGGGTTAAAGAGCTTCTACATATTGGTGTATTAACCATTGCAGAAACATCAAAAATGATTTTGGTAATTACCAATGCTGTTAATTTAGGGCAGCTGTGGCATAAACCTTACTTTGGTTAGGGTTAGGGTGGTCTAATACATTTGTTAAGCACTGTATAAGTGGATTAGTGGTATAGAAAATGGATGGGATGGATGGAGATTATGAAACCCAAAAGTCATAATCTGACCACTGTTTTTGGTTTGGTTTCTTGTAAATTTTGACCTTACACTGTTGTAAAATTATAATTAAACAAACTTAAAAAGTTTGAATTTCAAATGTCAAAATGTAAGGCTTTCTAAACTCTGAAATTTAGATTTTGTTTCTTATCAGTTTCCAACTTTGAAACTCTAAATTGTGGTAAATATAAGACTCCTTATATCTTAAAATCTTAAATCTTAAATTTTTAGAAATTTTTTTCCCTCCCAAATTTTTACTTTTTTTTTTTTTTTTTTCCAGAAATCAACAGATTCTTCTTATTCTTATATTTTAATCTTTCGGGTTGTCCCCTATACACCATTGTACATCATGTTTCTTAGCATGACTCTTTTTAAAAAGTATGAACATCTAAATTTGGCAACATCAGAGCAGACAGCAGCCCCTTAGGGGTCCCAGGAACCAAGGTTAAGAACCACTGATTCAGATGATGAAAAAGAACTTTGGGCCTGATACGAGCCCTGCAGAGTCCTGACACTATCATTATCTGACCAATTAGTCTTGTCCTCAGAAAGATGCATTGCTGTATTTTTGAAATGCAAAGAGGCAATAGCAGCCAGTGGCCATGCAAATGGAAAATGAGCATTTGCAATGATGCATGAGTTACCCATAATCCCACAGTCATTTATCCTGCACAGATTTGCTGATGTTTACTCAGGTTAGGACTGGTCATCTGTTATTCAGATAAGCACACAACCACCTACTTCTATGTGAAGGAAAATGACTGGATTTTACTAAAGTCATTCGTTGTTTGCATGCTCATCTATGACAAAAACAATTGCTGACTCAGTCCTTTCATAACAAGCCTCAAGTGGACTTAGCAATATTTGCAATATGCAAAACTTTCTGCTGCTGTCTGTCATTGCCACTAATAATACCCTCAGTCCTAACACCCACCCACTATCACACACTGGCACATTTGTATGTTGAGTGGCCAGCAGTGAGCAGCAGTCATTTTCAGTCGAGAGAAGGCAACACTGATAAGGTGAGTGGGACTGAAGCATTCATTTGACACCAGTTTAACAGTCAAGATAAAAAAAATAACAGTGGAGGTAAATTTGTTAACTTGTTTTTATAGGTTAAAATAACTTAAAACATGAAATAATAACTTTAATTTGTTGTTCTTTATTTTATTCTTTATTTTGATGGATTCGCCTTGTGTAATACATTTCAGTTCGGTAAATCAATTCATGATTATTTTTGTGTAAGACTATTTTTCCACACCACTGCATCTGAATCTTAAAACCAAGAGACAGCAGAGGAAAGAAACACCTTGATTGGTCTTATTGCAACAGAAGAAATTTACCCATGATGGGTAGGTTCTTAGCCATCAGGTGATCTTTTTTGCTGCATGGTCTTTATATAAAGTGATGAAACGTCTGTTCACTCATATGCAACCCTAGTATCTTTAATTTAATCAGCTTCACATCTGGAAGGTTTTTTTTGAGAATGACACCTGAGCCATCCTAGGAGACACGATTCAGATTTACGATCCCCTTCAAAAGAATTGGGACAGCAAGGCCAACGTCTTTATTTTTGCTGTAGACTGAAAATGTTTGGGTTTGACAAAAAAAGATGAATATGACACAAGAGAACAGCATTTCAGCTTTGATTTCCAGGTATTTATGTCTGGATCTGCTACACAATTTAGGAGATAGCATTATTTGTAACAGAACGCCACATTTTTAGGTGAGCAAAAGTATTGGGACGGAATTGTTGCTGATGTCACTAACAGTAGATGGTGACACCTTCACTCCTGTCCTCTGGAGGTCGTTGATGATGTCACTAACAGTAGATGGTGATACCTTCACTCCTGTCCTCTGGAGGTTGTTGATGATGTCACTAACAGTAGATGGTGACACCTTCACTCCTGTCCTCTGGAGGTCGTTGATGATGTCACTAACAGTAGATGGTGATACCTTCACTCCTGTCCTCTGGAGGTTGTTGATGATGTCACTAACAGTAGATGGTGACACCTTCACTCCTGTCCTCTGGAGGTTGTTGATGATGTCACTAACAGTAGATGGTGACACCTTCACTCCTGTCCTCTGGAGGTTGTTGATGATGTCACTAACAGTAGATGGTGACACCTTCACTCCTGTCCTCTGGAGGTTGTTGATGATGTCACTAACAGTAGATGGTGATACCTTCACTCCTGTCCTCTGGAGGTTGTTGATGATGTCACTAACAGTAGATGGTGATACCTTCACTCCTGTCCTCTGGAGGTTGTTGATGATGTCACTAACAGTAGATGGTGACACCTTCACTCCTGTCCTCTGGAGGTTGTTGATGATGTCACTAACAGTAGATGGTGACACCTTCACTCCTGTCCTCTGGAGGTTGTTGATGATGTCACTAACAGTAGATGGTGATACCTTCACTCCTGTCCTCTGGAGGTTGTTGATGATGTCACTAACAGTAGATGGTGATACCTTCACTCCTGTCCTCTGGAGGTTGTTGATGATGTCACTAACAGTAGATGGTGATACCTTCACTCCTGTCCTCTGGAGGTCGTTGATGATGTCACTAACAGTAGATGGTCTCCTAAGATGTGATTCATATCCAGATGTTAATCCCTAGATACAAAAGCTGAACTGTTGATGTCTACAACAAAACAAAGCAACTGTCTTCACTCTTTAAAACCTTTCTGAGGACATGTAGAAAGTTTATTTCCTTTACATTCTTAGATGCCAGCAGGCAAAGGTCTCTGTAGCATTGAGATCAGAGAATTTTTCTGTTTGAGTTTTATTTTTGGATTAATTGTGTCTCCCGTCTTCTTTCTTTCTTTGTATGTTTACCCAGAGATCTACAGATGATGTCAGGCAACTCCTCCGCCTATTCCTCCGTTGATTATTTTCAATACATGGAAGAAGGCTTTCCATTCTTCATTGCCCTGTTCATCTGCTACCTCCTCCTCGTCCCCGTCTTTGTCTTTGTTCTCTACGTTGGCTTCCAGCGATGGAGGACACAGCGTTCTGTTCTCAGGGCAGAAAGGATGAGCCACTCTGACATCTTCACCTTCAACATGGTCGCCTTTGAGCTGATGAGTGTCTTGGGGTCTTGCTTCTTCTGTTACGGCTTCTCCACAAGACAAATTATTCCAATGTCTGTGGGGATGGGAATGTTCATGATTATCTTACCTGGACAGAATCTGTTTCATGCCCTCACCTGTGTAGAGCGCTATCTGGCTGTTGTTCACCCTGTTACCTACAGAGGGCTAAAACAGTCAAGAGGGGTTTGGATCAGGAATATCATTGTAGGATGTGTTTGGCTCATCTGCTTCGGATCCCTGGGTCTAACACTTTTTCAGAGTCTTTCATATTCATTAAATACATTAATAATTCTTGTCTCCTCTTTTGCCATCTTTTACTGTAGCCTGTCTGCTCTCCGCATCTTGATCCGTCCAGGACCTGGTGAGGTAGGAGGAAACAAAGAGCGGGTGGACCACTTGAAGCAGAGAGCTTTTCACACCATCGGGGCAATTACAGGAGCTTTATTGTTGAGGTTCTTGACCACAGTAGTAAACGCTTTGTCACAACTTAACCCAAACTTAGGTGATAAATTTGTGATTATATGGTCTCTAGGCTGGTTTAATGTGCCCAGCAGTCTGGTGTTACCTCTGCTGTTTCTACACAGAGTGGGAAAACTGCAGGGCTTTAAACAAAACCCTGAATCTGGTTGAGGATTGGACCACATTTGGGTATCATGGATCAGAGAGCAGCCTCAGCAGAAAAGGACCGATCAGTGTCCTCTGAACCATAGTTCTGTACTGGACCCAGAGTCATCAGAGTGACTCTGAGACTGTTGAGCGGTCATCAGAGTGAATCTGAGACTGTTGAGTGGTCATCAGAGTGAATTTGTGACTGTTGACTGGTCATCAGAGTGAATCTGAGACTGTTGAGTGTTCATCAGAGTGACTCTGTGACTGTTGAGTGGTCATCAGAGTGAATCTGAGACTGTTGAGTGTTCATCAGAGTGACTCTGTGACTGTTGAGCGTTCATCAGAGTGACTCTGTGACTGTTGAGCGGTCATCAGAGTGACTCTGTTACTATTGAGCGGTCATCAGAGTGACTCTGTGACTGTTGAGTGGTCATCAGAGTGACTCTGTTACTATTGAGCGGTCATCAGAGTGACTCTGTGACTGTTGAGCGGTCATCAGAGTGACTCTGTTACTATTGAGTGTTCATCAGAGTGACTCTGTGACTGTTGAGCGGTCATCAGAGTGACTCTGTTACTATTGAGCGGTCATCAGAGTGACTCTGTGACTGTTGAGCGTTCATCAGAGTGACTCTGTGACTGTTGAGTGGTCATCAGAGTGAATTTGTGACTGTTGAGTGGTCATCAGAGGGACTCTGTGACTGTTGAGTGGTCATCAGAGTGAATCTGAGACTGTTGAGTGTTCATCAGAGTGACTCTGTGACTGTTGAGTGGTCATCAGAGTGACTCTGTTACTATTGAGCGGTCATCAGAGTGACTCTGTGACTGTTGAGCGGTCATCAGAGTGACTCTGTGACTGCTGAGTGGTCATTGGAGTAACAGCCTGGGAAGAAACTGTTTCTGCTGTTGGTTTGTTAAACATACAATCTTCTTATTTAGATTACAGTCATTTTCCATGACTAGTACAAAGGACTAGTATCCACACAGAAACTGTGACTGACAGTTTTTTTTGTACATTTCTTTTTTTACATTATAGTCAGTACCTAAAGTAGTGTTACTTGTGTTTTGCACTGCAGTTTCAAGGACAGTCCCAGGTCATTATGTGAAGCTTTATCATTGTTGTTATTTTTAGGTTTTCTATAGTGATCATTTCTAGAACTCTGTCTTTGGTGTTTTGGGAAAGTTTTAAACTCTGTGTGCATGAATGGAAATCAAAGACAATGCCATTTCAATCACATCTTACAATAGACAGATATTACAATTAATATTCTAACCATGTTTTCATCTATAATGATTCATATTTAAAGATCTGTACTAACAGGATTGTATTGCATTAAAAACTGAAATTTGTAAACAAACTTCTGTTGTCTTTGGGGAGTTTTACTTTGAGTTAATTTGTGTGAATTAAAGCTCTTCAAAAATTTGATAGCTTAACTTCTTTAACATCTATTAATCCACTTCAGAATTTCAAAAGTAGAACAATTAAGATTCAAAAACTCTCCAGTGTTTTTCAAACCTCTTCTTTGACTGCATTGTGCATCCGCTTAGGGACACAAAGGAACAAATGCAAATCAAATGAAATATTATGTTATCACAGCAGATAAAGGTAAGAAGAGTTCAAGGCTGTGCAAATGACTGAACACATCACCTTTGTGTTTTTAGAGTTGTACATGACCAGTCATTCTCTGCCAAACACTAAACATCACAAACAAGGTCAATCTTTTACTTCAACTCTTATGAATCATAACATATGGATTTTTAAATAAAGAGAAGAAAACATGGTCAGCAAATATACTTGGGTAACTGTAAATGTACTTGACTGCTCCAGTAGTCACTTAGCTCTTTCAAATGTTGGAATTCTGTTTTGTTTTTATGGATTTTAACTGTTGAATAAATTAACTGTTGTCTGTATTATCTGATGTCTATATTCTTTTTCTCGCTCTTTAAAGTCCAATCAAGATTTTGAACAACGTATTTCTTCACAATTCCAAATTGTGTGCCTTGGCAATTTGTACAACCATACGTTATTACTGCAACTTTATAGCAAGTACATCCTCTTTTAACTAATTGTTTGCAACTTTAATCCTTTTTACCACTTTATGCTACTTTTAACCAATTTTTGCCACATTATGCCAATTTTTACCCATTTTTATTAACTTTTTTTTGCCACTCACCCATTATTGCCACCATTTTGACATTTTCACTAGTTTTTGCCACTCTTAACCCATTGTCTGGCAACTTTTTTTGCCAATTTTGCTATAGTCGGGCCATTTTTTCCCCAAAATTTCATCACTTTTAATCCCTTTTCAACTGCAACTTTGAACCCATTATTGCAACACATGTGCCAATTTCACCTATTTTCACCTTCGTTTGGCCACTTTCCCCCCCATTTTTGCCACATTTTTTCATCACTTTTAAGCCATTTTTACCACCTTTGCCAAGTCATAATACCCTATTGAAACTTTCAACACATTGTTGCCACTGTTCACCCATTGTTTGGCCACTTTTTCAATCAATCAATCAATCAAACTTTATTTATATAGCACCTTTCAAACAAATTCAATTGCAGTTCAAAGTGCTTTACAGAGTTGTACAAAAGTGATTGACAAAAAGGTAAAATGGTAAAAAGTTTTAGAGACTAATGCACACAAAAGTAGTTTACTAAAACAATTAAAAAGGTGAATGATAAGAAAAGAGACAGGGATAAAAGACAAAGCAGAAAAGGGAAGAATTTATGAAATAAAAAACATTAAAATTTGCATAAAATCAGTAAAGGTTAAAAATAAAACAATGATCAAAGATTTAACATTCCAAATAATTCAAAGCCTTTAAAACTGGACATTAAAACACAGACGATCATAACAAGAGTTGAATAAAAGCCTAAAACCCCTAAAATTAAGATTTTAAAATTTTCTATAAAAAATAAAAATAAAATAAAATTGAACAATGACTGTTGTCATCTTTATAGTAATAAAAATTATAAAGTACTACATTAAAGCCAGACTGAATTAATGTGGTTTCAGCTTGCGTTTTAAAATCTCAATATTATTAATTTTTGCCAATTTTTGCTCATTTTTTACTTTGTTTCACCACTTCTTGCCGAATTTTGCCATGTTTTTGCACCACTTAGCTTAGCCTTTGGTGTGCCTTGGGCAAAAAAGTTTGAAAACGACTGCATTAGACAAAGGAAAAAAATGAAACAAAAATGCATTTAAAAAAGGCACCAGGGGACTCGTAACACCTTGTACGGACCGCATCATTATTCAAAGCACAGATTTGCAATATGCAAAAAACGGTCATCTGTTAGTGTGACAAATTACGCCCTGTACAAACTCACACATGCACATAAGTCAGTGATGGAGAGAGGAAACGGTGGAGAAGGTTGGTGTGATCTGATATTGTTTTTATTATTTTACTTGTATGCATTTGTAATAATAAAGAATATAATGTAAATTTTACCTCAACTAACCGTTCCTGCAGACATGCATACGTTTTTAGTATTTAAAGAATATTCATGGTTACATTCACATGTCAGATGAGTCGGTCATTTAGTTTTTAATCTGGTGAAAGTCCTCCAAGCTAGATTGCTAAAAAAGTAGAGGAAAATGTGTAAATAGAGATGTGAACTTATGACAATCTGAATCTTTGTACCTCTGTACTTCAATCTTAAGATCTCTTCATCAATTTCATGTTTAAATTTGTAGCTTTTCGTTTCTTTTTCTTTGTCCAAAACTGTTATTTTTTGTTTTTGTTTTGTAATTTAACATTATAACATTTCATTTTTTGGCTATAACTTTATTAATAGATTAATGATAAAATTTCCCTCAGGTCTTTGGGACCAGCATTTGGATTGATTTTCACACCATTTTGAAATTCAGACACCAACAGTTTTGGATCACTTGTCATTAAATTAGTCACAGAAATCTCTGAATTTATTTAAATCTAAGAAAAGCTAAGCCACCCAGGACCCACTTAGAAAATTAAACATCAATTTTAATTATTTTCATTGACAAAAACACAACATGAGACCTCCATATACAAGTGGTTGACCAAAGTATAAACTCTCCATTATTATGGCTGTGTATGTGAAAAACCTTGAAATATAAAACGTTAATTTATGAAAAAAAACAACAATTTTTTTTTTTACTTTAAAGTTGTAAACATAAGTGAACCATTTTTCATTTTATAAAGTTAAAAAACCAACCACTGTTTCCAGTTTGGTTTCTGGTGAAGTTTTGGTTTAACATTGTTGTGAATCGTTAGCCTCTAAGCCATATCCTAAGGTTTAAGAAAAAAGACAAAAAAAGACAAAAAAAAAAAAAAAAACAAAACACGTTTTGGCAAACATGATTTCTTATTTCTACTTTATTTTAGTTCTACTAAGATGTGTAAACAAGTTTTTAAAAAAGAAAAGTCATGGCAAGGACTAAACTACATTAATGACTTAGGCGTATAGATCAAATATTCCTTTATTAGCCCCACAAGAGGAAACTCTAGTGTTTATGTGGTTATTATTGATTAATGACCGTAACAAGCACTCTGATTGGCTGAGGATATAGGCACTAAGGCCCAATGAATCAGCAGCATTAGGAGAGTAGAGTTAGGCAGATATCACAATTTGGACAAAAATGACTGATGTGATCATGCTATGAAGCTGTAGGGTTTTTAAAACTGGAAATCTGTGAATTTTTTGTCAAAATTGAAGACTTTTGAAGCTCAGAAATTGCAGGTTTTCCTTTTAAATATCCAACTTTCTAAACTCTGAAATTCTGATTTTTGTTTTTGTTGTTAATAAACAACCTTATAATCACAAAAATTCCCTAAAAATCTTATATTTTTGCTCTTCTTTTTGTAATGCCCTTTAGATTAGCCCTAATACATTTATGTTTCTAAAATGATTTATAAAAAAGTTAAGTTAATTTTGACAACCTCAGAGCAGACAGATTCTCACCTGGATCTGTGTCACTTTGGGGGTCCCTGGACCCCAGGTTGGGAACCAATGGCTTTAATAACCAAATGTTGTGTATATGGGCCAATGACATGATGTGCATATTTACTGTGTCTGAATCAAATATTTCCTTTTGAGAAAAATTTATCAGTTCATGGCAGATATCAGTTTTATTAAAATCTACTTTGTTGGAAAACATTTTTTCTAAATTTAAATAATATTGTTTATTTCATATTTTGGCATCTTAAACCCTACAAATGTATGACTATCCCAATAAAAGAACCGATTATTGACACTATCAAAAATTACATTTTAACTGTCAGAAATTCAAATTTGAGTATTTTGGCATGGTTTTATGGTTGAAATTTCTAAAATTAATGTTATTAAAATGTATCATTTTTAAGTTAGTAAGATCATCACAATATTTTGTCCCTTAATTTTCAAACGGTCTTTTATTTTGCAATGAACAGATTAAATAATTTAACATCAGTTATGATGGATTTTTTTTTAGATTCTTTTCAGGTAAGGATAACAAACATTTTAGTTAAATGAAACGAAATAAAAACTCAGCTTTACAAATACAATAAAAACTGACTGAAACTGTAGTATGTGATTACAAAACTGACTAAAATGAACTGAAACTCAAATGGCATGTAAACAAACATTAAAACTGAATAATTAAAGGAGAAAATGAAGAGACCGTATGGGTCTCGCCCCTGACAGGGATGTCACGGTACAGACAAAATTAAAACTAAAACTAATAAAAACTAAACTAAAACTGTTTGTGCAATAAATAGAAACTAAACTGAACTAAGAAAGCAGCAGTAAAAACTATTTGAAACTGAACTGAAAATTGATACAAAAGGTGAAAATGAAATAAAAATTAACATAAATTAAAAACACAAAACAAAACATGAAAAAGTATTAATTTATTTTACCATAAAAGTCTTGATTTTATTTAACCTCCTGAGACCTGAGCTTTACTTTTGGAAGCATTTAAAGTTTATCCCATTTATTTGGGATAAGTAGGATGTGATAGTTTCAAACATCAGCCTGGTCTTTGAACAGGAATTTCTTGGAAATTTTCCTTTCCAAAACCAACACAAATTCCTCCCAAATTCGAGGAAATTACCTAAAATTTCTGTTAATATCCTTAAACATATTTATAAAGCATTCCATTAAAAGTACCCTAAAGTTCCTCTGAAAAGTCCCCAAATGTTTCAGGGAAACTTTATCATAAAACCTTTTGAAAAAAAAAACCCCCAAAAAACCCCATGTGAAATCCTAAAAAAAAAAATCCCCATCTTTGAAAGAAAATACCCCAAAAATTCCATAGAAAGTTTTAAAAATTTTCAATAACATTGTCCAAATTTTCAAGACAAAGAAAAAAACATCCAAACATTCGAACAAATCATTTAAAATTTCCATGAGAATTCTTAAGTGTTCTAAGGAACGCTCCCACCTCCAAATTCCCAATCAAATTCCTAAATAAATTCAAATTAATTTCCTTGATTTCCATAAAAAGGCCTGAAAATTTCCAAACAAACTTTCACAGCTGTCCCCACAATTTTCTCATATTTCAAATACAAAAATTCCCCCAAAACTTCCAATCCCTCTCTCCAAAATGTAAAAACATTTACAGTGAATTACCATGAGAATACTTGAAAATGGCATATTCGCCCAAACTTTAAGCAAATTCCTTAAACTTTGGTGGACATTCTAGACAAATACCTGAAAAAAAAAATCTAAGTAGAAATTGTTAGTACGTTAATAAAGTTAAAGTGTTATGTCCCCATATGTGCTGCAGGGTCTTCGGAGGTTAAAACAGGGTATGTGTCCACTTTCTGACAAGTAAATGAACCAACATGAGTCGGAGAATTTAACGCTTTATTTGAAATAGTAGCAAATATCAAATGGCATAAAACAAAGTACCACAATATGAAATAGATAACTTTGAGTTGACCTCTTAAGGCCCAAACATACTTGGGCGGAACGTACGTGGAACGGCCGCTGCGGAGGTCCGCAAGGTCAGTGCGCACAAAGCTCAAATTTTACGACCGCGCGGACTCCGCTCCGCGTACTGGTGTCACATAAAAAACTGCTCAGCATGTATTTTTCACATCGGCCAGCATTAAAGTTGACACCGACTTGCAGTTCGCACTGGTTTTTCCAAGTCAGTACTTCGCATGTCCTTCACCAACACAGCATACTCCCCTTCCTCGTCTCATGGCGTTTACTGGCCATACATACCACCGTCTCTTAATACTATTGCTTTGCAAAGCCAGCAGGCAGAGCAGCTCCTCTTCCTCATCGTCAGTGTAGGACACCATCACAGAAAAATGTAAATGACGGGCAAGGATTGTGGGAAATATAGGTTTCAGGGAAATTTCACAGGAAACTACTACGTGGCAGTGCGCTCGACTATGGAAGCTCTGATGACTGCACACATTCCACGGCACAACCAAGGAAAAACAGCAAAATTCATTTCATTTTGCCACTTCCCCCAATTTTTGCCACTTTTATCCCGTTTTGTCCCTTTTCACCAGTTTTTTTTGTTTGTTTTTACCATTCTTCACACTCTTTGCTGCTTTTTTCCCCCCATTTTCCAACCTCCTTTATTGCTGCTTTTTGCCCATTTCAGTCACTTTTTGGCATGTTTTTGTTGCTTTTTGCATTTTTTGCCACCTACGACTAATTTTTTGTCACTAGATTGTGGCTCTTGCAGAGGTATTTTTCATCAGTTTGGCTCTTTGGTTGAGCAGGGTTGAGAAACACGATTTTGGGCCCCCAGAAAGAATATCACACAAAGCCCCCCTGAACCAGCTAGCCAATCAACAAATGTTGCATCATTTCTTCAATTTTTTTAATCTCTCTACTCTTTTATATTTGTTTTCTTGTTTGATCAATTTTTTTCTTTTTTGCCTCTTTTCTTTCTCAATTTGTTGTCTCTTTTTAATGTTTATTATATGTGAATAATTTTGTAAATCAGCACCAAAGTTATAAAATTTTAAATAAAATAAAAAAAAAACATATATATATTTGCATTGCATAAAATAATAAAGTTTCAAATGAACAAAAAAACATATATATATATTTGCATTTTTAAATATATTTTTGAAATGAATTTCCACCTTTAAAAGCAATAATTTTACTGCGGTAAAATTAAATTTACTTGCATTTTTTTGTAGTGCTGGATATTTGGACATTTTTAAGGGAGGAGCAGGGCCCCAGTATTGTTTTTTACTCTATTTAATGTAAATTTTAGTCTGCTGACTGATTCATTTTGTCAGTTTTGATTCAATAATCACACTGATTACTAAGAAAAAATAAATAACACACATTTCATTGCAGGCTTCTCACGGGCCCCTCCCTACTGTGGGCCCAGGTAATCAGTACCTTTTATCCCCCCTGTGCTACACCCATGCCCATATTGCACGAGGCTCTATTAAAGCATAATAAATGCATTTTATTCTATCTGGGTGTCAGTCTGGGCTTTTGCCTTGGAATTGATTATTTTTACTGCTCTCCACCAGATGGCACCATTTTGACCATATTTGGCATATGGAGAAAAATATGCTAAACATGCAAAAAACAATAATGCATAAAAATCAGAATTGCTGCTAATCATTAACATATCCCAGGCTGTAATAATTCAATGAAAAAAATAACTTTGCACGTCATTTATAAACAATAATTCATGTTTCTGTTTTTTAAAAACATGGTGGCATCGAAACAATAAACTAGCTTTAAATGGGTTAAAATTTTGTAAAAATTAATGAATATTTGATTTCAATGACAAAGTCAGTTGTGGGTGATAAAATGTGTTTAATGACAGTATAATAAAATATAAATGTATAATATTTTTATAGTTACCAGATAAAATGTGCATTTGTGCACTTAGCAGCTAGAGAGTGACTAATATCAGAACAACAGTTCCCCGTTCTTATTTCCTGTCTGATTTTACTTCTTCTTCTGCCTAGTCTTCATCATGAAGACTCCTCCGTCTCTGACCGGTCAAGTTTCCAAGCCTGCCTGTCTCTGTTTACCGCCTATTTTTGCTACATCATCCTTCTCTCCACCTTCCTTCTACTTGTCGTCTACGTGGGCTACCAGCGATGGAGGAAGCAGCGCTCTGGTGCCAGCTCAGTGAGGACGAGCCACTCCGATGTCTTCACCTTCAACATGGTCACTCTGGAGCTGATCGCCGTCCTGGGCTGTTGCGTGTACTGCTCTGGCATGTACACCGGTCGCCGCATTCTTTACGATGTCGGAAGCTATCTGTGGTACATCGCCTCACCAGCCGAGACTCTTTTTCACGTCTTCACCTGTGTGGAGCGCCACCTGGCGGTGGCTCACCCTGTCACCTACCTGGGGCTGAAGGGGGCCGGTGTGATCAGGATCAGAAACATCAGCATTGGATGTGTTTGGCTCATTTGCTTGTGCTACCCAACTCTACAGCACAAAGATTATTTTCCCATTGTAAATGTACTGTCCCTGTCCGTCTCCTCTGTGGTTGTGATCTTCTGCAGCCTCTCTGTGCTCTGCGCTCTGATTTGTCCAGGGCCAGGGGAAGCGGGCGGTAACAGAGAGAGGGTGAACCAATCAAAGCGAAGGGCGTTCCAAACCATCACAGCTATAACTGGAGCACTGCTGTTAAGGTTTTTTTGTGTTCTTTGTATCTCTGTGCTTAATGTCGTATCAGTTTCAAGTGAAGCTTATGGCTGTGTTATTGTCTGGTCTTTAGCCTGGCTTACTGTTCCCAGCAGTCTGATGCTTCCTCTGCTGTTTCTACAGCGGGCTGGAAAACTACCGGCATGCAAACTAAACATGGTACAAGGTTGAGATTTGAGGTAGACCACTTTGAAGATCTGTCAATAACCACCTACTTTAACTAGACACTCTCCAAACCTTCATTTAGGGTGTATTCACACCTGGTTTGGGGCAGTTTTTCCGAAACAGTGAGCGGCCCCTAAAGTCCGCTTCGTTTGGACATATGTGAACACAGCAATCGCACTCTGATGCGGGACAAAACAAGTGGGCCGAGATCGCCAAATATAACAAATGTATTGGTTTTGCCCCTGAATCGGAACAAAGCAACAAGCCACAGGTGTGAAAACACTTTTAGTCTTTAGTTCAGCGGTTTTCAAAGTGTGAGGCGGGCCTCCCCTGGGGGGCGCCACAGAGCTTCAGGGGAAGCGCGGAACCATAAACCTGAAAAAAGGTGATTTGCTTTGCTAACCTCTGCTGTGCATGGAGCAAGATGGATAGACTTATAGTTACTATAGGGACTATAGAGCAGTGTTACTCAACCAAAGAGCAAAATAGCTGAAAAATACCTTTGCAAGATCCACAATCTAAGAGGTGAAAAGTGGCAAAAACAGCTTGAAGTAGCAATAAAAATGGGTTAAAGGTGGCAAAATGGTCAAAAAGCAGCAAAAATGGGTGAAAAGAGGTGAAAATGGGGAAAAAAAGAGGAAACAAGTGGTATGTAAAGGCAAAAGGTAGTTTAAATGGACAAAAAGTGGCAAAAAAATTGTGTAAAAGGGCAAAATGGGAAAAAAATGGGAAAAAGAAGAGGCAAAAATTGGGGAAAAAAAGGGAAACAAGTGGTATTTAATGGCAAAGGGTAGCTTAAATGGACAAAAAGTTGCAAAAAATAGTAAAAAAACAGGGGGTAAAAAATTGGGATAAAGGGGCAAAAAGACGCCGCAAAATGAGCAAAAAAATTGGAGGAAAAAAGGGATATTTAATGATGAAAGGTAGCTTGATTGGCAAATAGATGAAAAAGGGCAAAAATGGGATAAAAGTGGAAAAAAATGGGGAAAAGTGGCAAAAAGAAGTTGTAAAATGGCCAAAAAAATATGAAAAAAGGGGTATTTAATGGCATTATAACTGAATAAGAGGGAAAGGCAGATGTTTAAGGACATTTGCAAACCAAAATATCCAAAATATATTAATGTTAAAAATGTTTAAAGATTAGACATAAATGTTTGAAATGATCTTTTTTTTCCAATCTGAATCCTTTTTGTGGGTGGGGGTCCACCGAATGAATAATTTCTTCTTTGGGGAGGCTCACTCTCACACACTGTGAAAACCCCTGCTCTAGTCCATTCAGAGGTGGACTCGCTGGTGTGTTTGGGATCATGGCCCTGCTCCATAACCCAAGTGTACTTGACCTTGAGGTCATGAACTGATGGCCTGACGTTCTCCTTCAGGATTTTCTGCTAGAGAGCAGAATTCATGGATTAAGTGGTCCAGACCCTCACACTACCACCACCATGTTTGACTGTTGGTCTGATGTTCTTCTGACGAAATGCTGTGTTAGTTTGACGAACTGGGAAGGTTCACCACTGTTCACAGTTTTCTCCATTTGTGGATAATGGCTCTCACCGTGGTTAGAAATGTCTTTGTAACCCTTTCAGACTGATAGATGTCAGTGACTTTGTTTCTCATGTTATGTTGGAGATGTTTTAGCCAACTTGACTTAGTCCAGGTTTTTCTTTTGTGGATAATGGCTCTCACCATGGTTGGCTGGAGTCCCAGACTCTTAGAAATGGCTGTGTAACCCTTGTTAACCTAGGGTCAGGTAGGTTTGTATGGCTTTTTCCCTTAGTCAGTGAAATCATTGTTTAAAAACAGACTTTTGCATTAAAAGCTGTGAGAAACATGCAAAAAAGAGGAAATCATGAAGGGGAAATACTTTCTACAGCTCTGTAATAGAAAGAGACATAGGCTGAATCCCACTTCTCCCTAAACATAAAAAAACTAAGATAGTTTTATCTGCTGAAGCCCGTCAAGCTAAAAGAGAGTGTGACCGACGCAGGGGATGAGAAATGGAGGGAGCTATGCTCGGTGCTCAGGATAAATACCGATCCAGAGATGGCCGTCTATCTGTTGAAAAGTAAGGCATCACTCTGGACCATGAAATACAAAGTAGTGTTTTATGTTGTATAAACCATATGCTACATCACGTTAGCGTGCTTACGAAGATGCTATCCAAACAACGAGAATGTCACGTTGCTCATTTAGTGTTTTCCGGATAATATTTCATCTTTTTCTTGCTTCCTGGCACTGGACTCAACTTACTGAGTTTATTTTTTGATAGTTCGTAAAATATCTTCAACAAATAATGTCAGCTATCTGATATCTGCGGTCGAGGCACCATTATCAGAGCTAAGCAACGTTAGCCCTGTTGCTTCTGCTCTAAAACGTGTCCCATTCATTACACATTACACATTACACACGTAAAAAGACAATAAAATTGGTCAATGCTGCACTAAGTAGTGAAGTTGTTCATTCATAGAAATGGTCGTGAAAGTATCCTCCTTTTTTAATCCCCTCATATGAACCAATATTTAATTTTGTGCCGTGTCCGCACTAGAGGTTCAAATATACTTTAATCATTTTCATTTTTAGTTCATGGAACTTTTAAGTGTTACGTCACTTACCTCCTCTGCATACATGATGCAGGTAAATCACCTTGGTCTGCGTGTGTATCAGCTGATAAACCGGAGGCTCGTTCATTATCAAGCGCACCGTCGTGGACGAGCAGCACAGTGTTGCTGTAGTTCGCCTAATGGCCGGCGGTGTCGCGACACTGATATTTTTCTAAATCTTGCATAGAGCCCCTTTAACAAAGAAATTAACAACTGTAGCTCGATTTCTTCCCCACAGCCGCCGCCATCTTTCTTTGAGTGATAACCCTCAATACCAAGGGAGCTCCAGGAACATCTCAGAATTGAGGGAGATAAAGCCGTCAAACTCGCCTTAACTCAACTCTCAAGAGAACTGGGACAGCCTCGCACTTCGGGAACGGGCGTTTTGAGACTGAGGGTTAAGAAGGGAAATGTGATTCAGCCCAACTGTCTTATTGTTTTTTTTATTAGATGTGAATTTTTTAAAATTAAAGTAGAGAAAAACCTTTGACTAAGCATGCTAACAGTCACATCTACGGGCAATTTAGAGTTAGCAATAAACCCAATAAGCATGCCAGAGTACTCAGAACCTTTTACGAATGAGGTGGCATCACGTAACCATGCTGCCACCATGGTGTCCAGTTCAACAGCTCATTTATCTTAAAAAAAAAAAAAAAAAAAAAAAAAAAAAAAAGAAGAGAAAAGAATGAGAAAGGAAAGCCATACAACATAAATGTGCTATTGTTCTTAATCCTGATGCCCTCCTCGGGCATTTTTGGCCATTTTTCTCAACTTTTTAAAAAAAATTTTTGATCATTTTGTCAATTTTACAGCTTGAGGCGCGAATTTTTACAGGAACTTTTCTTTCTAGTTAAATTTTTGAAATCTAACATGTTTTACTCTTAAATGTCATTCATACTCTCTCAGTGAATTTACTACCCTCTGGACACCTTCAAGGCAAAAATGTACATGTACAAAAAACTGCTATTAAATCAGCATACATCAATATTTTTTCCACCTTTTGTTTTCATAAATCTCTTTAACAACTTCAGACCTGCTCAAAACTACCAAACATTCAATAATTTTCAAGATTTTAACCCTTTAAATGCCTGATTGATTATTTGAAATATTTTATTTTTACTACAAAAACAGAAAAAGTGAATTATTTTTCATAAAAATTAATAGCAGAAAGATGGGGCTTTGGTGCTGATGAGAGTCTTGGATGGGTCAAAGATTAGCAACAAAACTGATTTGATTGCATTTGCTTTTTTTTTTTGTAGAGCCAGCTTTAACATGAGGGCACCCTCTGGACACCTTCGAGGCAAAAATGTACACGTACAAAGAAACTGCTGTTAAATCAGCATGCATCAATATTTTTTTTCCATAAATCTCTTTAACAACTTCAGATCTGCTCAAAACTACAAAAAAAAAAAAAAAAAAAAAAAAAAAAAATCAATAATTCTCAGAATTTTAACCCTTTTAATGCCAGCTTGATTATTTTAAATATATATATTTTTTTACTGCAAAAAAACACAAAAAAGTGAATAATTTTCCATGGAATTCATAGTAGAAAGAAAGGGCTTTGGTGCTGATAAGAAGCTTGGATTGATGAAAGATTACCAACAAAATTGACATATGAAAAAAAGTAGAAAAAATATTGATGTATGGTGATTTAATGGCAGTTTTTCTGTACGTGTACATGTGTGAAGGTGTCCAGAGTGTAGTAAAACTGAGGAGGGCACAAGGGTTAAACAGCAGTAGAATGCAAACAGAGCGACAGCACACTGTTGCTGTGGTTTTTCTGATTTCCATAAGCAGCAGGCTCATTTTAGGGCTGATTTGAATCCTGTCAAACATCTATGACCAACAGATTAGATGAAGCAACGCTGCAGCACCTGTGCTGCTCTGGGTCAAGAAACTCCGCAACAGTTACTGCCAAATTTTGAACGGTCTGGAATATTCTCCTCATTCATGCTGTGCATGTTGGTCAATTTATTTTTCATTTAAAAAAATAGACTTGTTTCCTGATACCCTGTGTGCTAAAAAATGAATATTGTATCGTTATAATAAAATGATAATACACCCTAAAACAGAAGTTTTAAGGGGCTGAGATGAACAAACACTGGGTGGTAGATACAGTATGTTTGGTCACAGCTGTGTTTGCAGGTGTAGTCTCGTCCTCACCCTCCTCATCATCATGCTGGTTGTGACTGATGGGACAGTTCTCTGATAGTCTTACATGCCTGACGGTGGAATGATGGTCCTTTATAAAGCTAAGCTGTGAAAACCGTATTGGATTTTTTTGCCTGAATAAGAACCACTCTGAACAATGCAACAAAAATAATTATTATTCATGCTGTGGAATACTTTAGGCTCTCTTATCCTAAAACAGAATGGCCTTTTTACTGGTTATGTTAATAATGAACTAAAAGACAAGGGATGATGTGCACAAATGTGAGGAAAACAGTAGAAGACAAAGCAAGAAAAGGGTGAAAAGCAGCACCTATGAGATAAAATGGGCCAAACTGGGCAAGAAGTGGAAAAAATTGGCAAAAGCTGCAAAAATGGTTTAAAGGGATATTTCGGGATTTTTGAAGTTGTGTGGTATGAGGTGCTTGGCTACGGTAGTGCTTTTAGCCTTCAGTAGGTTCTATGAAAGTCGATCCTGTTGTTGTTACAAGCTCAGAGAGATCTGTGGCATGGTGGCTGTAGATGGGAATGTATTTGTTAAAAACCAGTTTTACATAAAAAGAGGCCAAGAAAATATGTTCGCTCCCCTGTACTATGTGTAAAAAAACAAAAAAAACAAACAAAAACAAAAAAAACCCCAAAAGACCTACAAATTGATTAATTTCTCCCCCCAAAAAACTCCTCTGTGTCAGGCACTAATTTACAATGCAGCTTTCGGCATTTTGTCTCCTTCTGCCACACACTGATATCCTCTGATCAGCTGTGTGGGTCTTCATACTTCTACAGGAACAAAAACACAACACCAAACTAAAACAGGAGAGCGGGAAAAATCCTGAGTCACCTGGTGGTGGAAAATACAAACCCATGCTCAGGATCTCTCCTGTTTATCAGGGTCCATTCTCTGGGTTTATCAGGGTCCATTCTCTGGGTTCATCAGGGTCCATTCTCTGGGTTCATCAGGGTCCATTCTCTGGGTTCATCAGGGTCCATTCTCTGGGTTCATCAGGGTCCATTCTCTGGGTTCATCAGGGTCCATTCTCTGGGTTCATCAGGGTCCATTCTCTGGGTTTATCAGGGTCCATTCTCTGGGTTCATCAGGGTCCATTCATTGGGTTTATCAGGGTCCATTCTCTGGGATTATCAGAGTCCATACTCTGGGTTTATCAGGGTCCATTCTCTGGGTTTATCAGGGTCCATTCTCTGGGTTCATCAGGGTCCATTCTCTGGGTTTATCAGGGTCCATTCTCTGGGTTCATCAGGGTCCATGCTCCGGGTTCATCAGGGTCTATTCTCTGGGATTATCAGGGTTTATTCTCTGGGTTTATCAGGGTCCATTCTCTGGGATTATCAGAGTCCATTCTCTGGGATTATCAGAGTCCATTCTCTGGGTTTATCAGGGTTCATTCTCTGGGTTTATCAGGTCCATTCTCTGGGTTTATCAGGGTCCATGCTCCGGGTTCATCAGGGTCTATTCTCTGGGATTATCAGGGTCCATTTTCTGGGGTTATCAGGGTCCATTCCCTGGGTTTATCAGGTCCATTCTCTGGGTTTATCAGGGGCCATTCTCTGGGATTATCAGGGGCCATTCTCTGGGATTATCAGGGTCCATTCTCTGGGTTTATCAGGGTCCATTCTCTGGGATTATCAGAGTCCATTCTCTGGGTTTATCAGGGGCCATTCTCTGGGATTATCAGGGGCCATTCTCTGGGATTATCAGGGTCCATTCTCTGGGTTTATCAGGGTCCATTCTCTGGGATTATCAGGGTCCATTCTCTGGGTTTATCAGGGTCCATTCTCTGGGTTTATCAGGGTCCATTCTCTGGGTTTATCAGGGTCCATTCTCTGGGTTTATCAGGGTCCATTCTCTGGGTTTATCAGGGTCCACTCTCCGGGTTCACCAGGGTCCAATTTCTGGGATAATCAGGGTCCATTCTCTGGGTTTATCAGGGTCCATTCTCTGGGTTCATCAGGGTCCATTCTCCGGGTTCACCAGGGTCCAATTTCTGGGATAATCAGGGTCCATTCATTGGGTTCATCAGGGTCCATTCTCTGGGATAATCAGGGTCCATTTTCTGGGGTTATCAGGGTCCATTCTCTGGGTTTATCAGGGTCCATTCTCTGGGATTATCAGGGTCCATTCTGAGGGTTTATCAGGGTCCATTCTCTGGTTTATCAGGGTCCATTCTCTGGGTCTATCAGGGTCCATTCTAAGGGTTTATCAGGGTCCATTCTCTGGTTTATCAGGGTCCATTCTAAGGGTTTATCAGGGTCCATTCTCTGGGTTTATCTGGGGCCATTCTCTGGGTTTATCAGGGTCTATTCTAAGGGTTTATCAGGGTCCATTCTCTGGTTTATCAGGGTCCAGTGAACTATCAGGGTTTATCAGTATAAGATAATGCATTCTCTTGGGTTTATTTGGGGCCATTCTCTGGGTTTATCAGTCTTGTGAGTGGGCCTGCTCTCAACACATAGCAGTATAAGATAATGCAGAACCATCTTGAGGAACTGCTACATTTGTGTTACACACATACCTTTAAGGATCACAGTACAGATAAGCTGATTAATGCTGGGACGTGTAGCAGGACATTTTTTAGAAAGAAATGACAGATGCAATCCATTGAATGATGGATATTTTCCACCAGTTTACTTAAGCGCAGTCTGAGTCTCTGCATAGATTTGCAATATGCAAAAACACTGCCCCACCTATCATTATGACAAATTATACAAAATGTACACATACGTGTGAGACCTGTACTACAGTTTAGATCATACAGCAGCACATAGCAGTGACCGGACGACACTCTGAAGGAGGATCAGACAGCACTGCTGACAAGGTGGGTGTGAACTGATCAGGTTTACAGTTCTAGATGTTAAATTAATCCAGAAGTCTCTTTTTAAACATTTTCTTCAGAAAAAAAGCTGTTTGGCTGTTTGGTATAGGAGTTCTGTAATCATCATCTCTGTAGCACTAATGATGTTCATGATAGAGTGAAAATCGAAGACTCTGAATAAACATTTTGGCTTGTTTGATTGTTAAATATCTGGGGTGTTTAGACTCAAAGGCTGAAGGTATAAAATAATCTAAATATATATTTTTATTGTTCCTCTAATATTTTCTCTCTCTCTGGTTCTCCATCTAGTCAACATGTTGGAGAATTCATCTGTCAGTGTCCCCTTCTACGACTGGCCACATTTCCAAGCATGCCTGTCTCTGTTTACTACCTACTTCTGCTGCAGCATCCTCTTCCTCCCTCTCTTTCTATTTGTCCTCTACGTGGACTTCCAGCGATGGAGGAATCAGCGTTCTGGTGCTAGCACAGAAAGGATGAGCCACTTCGATATCTTCACCTTCAACATTGTCTCCCTGGAGCTGATTGGGATCTTGGGCTGTTGCTTTTACTGCTACGGCATGTTCACTGGTCATCTTTTAATTCTTAATTTAGGAATTTACCTGTGGTTCATCATCTTCCCTGCCCAGAATCTGTTCCATGTCTTGGCCTGTGTGGACCGCTACCTGGCTGTGGTTCATCCCGTCACCTACCTGGGGCTGAGAGGAGGGGTTGTGGTCAGGGTCAGAAACATCAGCATCGGCTGTTTTTGGCTGATTTCTTTTGTCTACCCTGGTTTACTCATGCTTGTTGAGTTTGAAGACCTTTTTCACTTGGTATTCGTGTCTCTCTCCTCAGTCGTTGCTGTTTTCTGCAGCCTTGCTGTTCTCTGCACTCTGATTCGTCCAGGGCCAGGGGAAGTGGGTGGTAACAGAGAGCGGGTCGACCAATCAAAGCGCAGGGCTTTTAATACCATCAGAGCTATAACAGGAGCTCTGTTTTTGAGGTTATTCAGCATTTTTATTTACATGTTGGTAGATGTCATACTAAAGATTGGCGATGTTTCTGTTTGTGTGATGACCTGGTCTGTCGCCTGGTTTGCTATTCCCAGCAGTCTGGTGCTACCTCTGCTGTTTCTACAGCGAGCAGGAAAACTACCAACCTGCAAATAAAACATTTTGTTCTCTTAACATTATGGTCTAAGCAGTTCAATAAAGACTGGATTGATTATTTTTTGTAGTACAGTGCTGTGAAAAAGTTTTGCCCCCTTCCTGATTTCTTGGCGAACAGCAGGCACCTTGGTCGCAGTGGTAACAGGTTAAGAAAGTGAACCCAGACATCGCTCTCCCCAGCGACACTTTCCAACTCCTCCTGGGGGATCCTGAGGCGTCCCCAGACCAGACAGGATATATATTAGGGGTGGGCCAAAAAATCGATACACTGAAATATCGCGATACTTCCTGGTGTGATATTGTATCGATATTTTTAAAATGCAGTATCGATATTTAATTAATTAGCTAATTACTCACTTTGGTGGTGCGGTAGTTTGTGGTGTAATTTCACCCCCTGACCGCTAGTTGGCGGCAGGCATCGCTAGCTGGCAGTTGACTCTTGCCTCTTCTCTCTTGAAACAATGAGATCACACGAGACTTCCGGTCTGCGTGAGCCGGTTGCTTGTACCTACCCAGCAGAGCGACTTCTGCCGCATTCATAGTGGATGTGTAGACTTATTTTGGCTTCCAAAACATTAGAGACAGCACAAACTTAGACAGGAGTTAGACAGTCGTTTGCAAGATATGCCACGCCAGAGTAAAATACTGAGACAACACAACGAATCTACTAGTTAGGCATCGTTGCGTTAACTCTACAGCTAACGGCTAACGTAAACAAACAAGCCCGTTGAAGCTACCGCTGGTCTCTACTCATGCAACCATAATCACAGTCGTATTATTTGTAAGGACCTGGCCCGTGTTGTGTCGTTAAGAATGACGGCTTTGGTAACAAAAGAAAAAAATACTGGCCTTTCACGTCCTGCCCTCCGCAAAACACAGTCCATCAGTCTTAAAGCTGGACGTGACGATCAGCTCGTCTCCCATAATCTCCCTCCACAAACACATTATGTGATGACATAAAAACTGATAAAATATGAAATATAAAGGATTGGAGTACATTCACTCTATAATAATTTATTCCCTTTTTCTCAAAAAAAAAAAAAAAAAAATCACGGTAGAATTTTAAATCAGTGCAACAAATGGGGAAAATCCTCATCTTCAGATTGAACAAAGATAGGTAAAATGCGAGATGATGCCGGACTATATATTTTTTAAATAGCTTAATTCTACATTGTTAAATTCGATATTAACTTAAAATTACATAAGTTATACATATATATACTACACACATATGTATAGACTTTATGCACTTCATATTCAGTATTTAGCTCAGTCTGTGTCAAATTCTGTGAAATTGATACTAAATTGTTGTGAATAAACTGAGAAATCCTGCACTTGACCATTTTATAACTATTTTGTATCCTCTCGTTAGACATATTTTGTGATGTATCATTATACACATGTGATGTGTATTTTTCCTGATATAGTCTGTAGGCATCTTTATCATTCATCTTTTTCACTGGTGTTTAAAAAGCTAACTAAAGATTGCAAAAATCGGCAATATCGTAGAATCGCAAAGCTCTCGTAATGTATCATTTATTAGCACTTCTGTTTTGTTTTTGTGAAATGAAATAAGTGGTTTATGTAGTGCTGTCCAACGTCTATCTGTGGACATGGTACTATGGTGTTTGTATGTGTAAAATACCGTGTTATGTGTTGTTTTCAACTGGTATAGCTAACAACAGCTAACAACGGCTAAATGTTACAACAATAGCAACAACAACTCAGGTGTGATGTCATTCCCTCCTCCGACTTCCGAGGTAAATGGAACGCAGCACTAATCCCTCCGGCTCATTCTGGGTCGTCCCCAAGGTCTCCTCCCAGCTGGATGTGCCTGGAAAACCCCATAAGGGAAGCGTCCAGGAGGCTTCCTGATCAGATGCCTGAACCACCTCAACTGGCTCTTCTATGCGAAGGAGCTGTGGCTCTACTCCTAGTTTCCCTGCGGATGTCTGAAGTCCTCACCCCAACTTTAAGGCCGGGCCCAGCCACCCTCCGGATAGATTCCGGCTGCTTGTATCCGCGATCTCATTCTTCTGATCATTACCCTGAGGTTATGACCATAGGTGAGGGTCGGGAGAAGGATTGGCTGGCAAATCAAAAGCTTCGCCTTCTGCCACAGCTCCAACTTCACCACAACGGTCCGGCACAACGCCCGTCTGAGTATGTTTGCATTTGTTCCAGTGTTTTTCAGTTGGTGTAAAGATGGTTGTTAATAACCTGCCTATTCTGGCAGTGGGACACTGTTCTCTTGCATAATAAAGCACCATTGTTAGTAAGTAAAATCAAGTCACCCTTGTGTTTATCTCTCAAATTTAATGTTATCAAAAGTTTGGCAATAAAGGAATCTGATGACATTTTTATATCAACATTAAAAACTTTAACTAAAGATCTTTGTGCTGTGTTTCTTATTGTCTTCATACTTTTTGTTTTTGGAGGAACCAATGGACAGTGGTCACATATATATACATCTATATACATATATATATATATATATATATATATATATATATATTTCACTCTATTCTTAAGTTACTATTTTGCTTTGTGCTACTATTATTATAAATTGTACTCTTCTGGGTAATGAAACTAAGGATTTCCATGCCAGTAAATCCATTTGAATTGAATGAGATGGACAGATAGATGGATAGATATACGGTACTATAGTATAGTCAGAGGCACCGACCACACTGAGACAAATTTAGGCCCCGTCCACACTGAGTTGAAAACGTTAAATTGCAGTTTTTGTTTTGAAAAAGTTTTCCGTAAAGACGGGATAGTTTCAAGAAATATCCGCGTAAACACGGAACCACTGAAATGGCTGAAAATGCTGTAGGACATCTGCCACGGAAATGGACCAAACAGGAGAAGAGGATCTCTACAGTAGATGCAGAAAACTGACACAAACTTTCTTCTGGTTGCCCTTCTGGTTGTTCTCTGCGTTGGATTTAAGAAAATCTGGTATGTGCATTTTGCGGTGGTGGTAAAGGAGCATGAGATTTTGCTTTAAAAGCCATAATAGCTTCTGCAGCACAAACACACCCTGTAAACCGCCATTGTTGTTTTGGTCGGACCTGTGCAGGTGTCCTAAGAGAGCTACACTATGTGTGACAAAATCGTTTCAGAAAAGATGCAGTTAGCCGTCCACATTGAAACAAAACAGAAGTCATTTACGGATTTGTGCACTCTGGGACGAGTTTTCAAAGAGTATCATTTACAGTCACCCAAAAAGCTGTTTCTGTGTGGACGAAACACGGATCTGACAAAAAACTGCATATACTCCTGAACTCGTCTACGTGTGGACTAGGCCTTAGAAGTACACGCACAAGTTTTTTGCCATTACAGCACTTCATCCACACAGCAGTGTTTAATTTCGGCATGTATTCTTAATCTTAGTCTTTGTCTTAATCTTTTAGTTTCAGTCTCTTTCTAGTCATTTGTATCTTTTTAGTTTTCGTCCATGAAAACTCCTGGGGTCCCTGCTTTCTACAGCTGAGAGGCAGAACAGTTACAGATGTATTGTTTTTAGACAGATTTACCCACAGTGGAGAAATATCATGAATTTAGAATGTTCAGCAAAAACTACATTACATTTTAGTCTAGTTTTAGTCATCTTGACGAAAACTAAACTTACTTTTGGTCGGTTTCAGTTATCACAGATCATTTTTTGTTAGTCTTAGTGTAGTTTTTGTGATGGAAAAAACTGCATTTGTAGTCATGGTTTTAGTCCACGAAATTAACACTGCCACACAGAAACGGCGTTTTGGCGGTAAACGCTACTTCTTGAAACCGGGTCCCAGAGTAAACATACCTGTAAACGCTTATTGTTTCGTCTCCGTGTTTAAAGCCAACCGCATCTTTCTTAAAACAGTTATGTATGGCATAGCCCACTAAGCTGCATGCATGGCTCAAACCAAAACAACAATGGCGGTTTACAGGGTTGTGTTCGTGCTTTCTACACATGCTCCATAATCTTCTTCCCTCTTTTGGTGCGTTTCCGTGGCAGCGTTACAGCGCCACTTACAGGCTTGGCATATATACTACAGCGTTTTCAGTGGTTCCGTGCTTACGCAGTCACTTCCTGAAATGATCCTTCGTTT
The DNA here is from genome assembly GCF_018320785.1 of Cheilinus undulatus. Taxonomy (NCBI): domain Eukaryota; kingdom Metazoa; phylum Chordata; class Actinopteri; order Labriformes; family Labridae; genus Cheilinus; species Cheilinus undulatus. The sequence continues at coordinate 34,750,114 of NC_054886.1, read as the reverse complement.
CCAAAATGAAACGTTTTCATCTCTGTGTAGACAAGGCCTGAAAGATTTACCGAGTCCCTTATCTCACGTTTGGGCCCCTGTGGGGCTAATGCTTGATGGACTTACACAATTCTGCCCAATACTAGATTTCCACTGGTGGAAAATTTTCTGTCAAGTTTGGTGAAATTTTGAGCATGTTAGAGCCCCCAAATTATCATTTGTTCTGACAGAAAAATAATGTCTACAGATACAATAGGGTCCTCACCGGCTGAGGTCGGTGCTCAGGCCCTAAAAATGACTGACATGTGACGTCGAATCAGTTCTAGTAAATATAGTCAGCTCAATAACAGCTGTCATACATCACTGTCATAGACTTTACATCACCAAAGCTTGCTCAGTCACTGTAAAGATTTGCATCATGCAAACAGCGCTTAAGTGCTGCCACTGCCTGTCATTATGACAAATCATATGTTCTCATACATATGCATATATGTGGACATGCATGCACACATATGCAACAAGAGTTTGGGTTATTCAGCAGTAAACATTAGTGCAGGGCAGACGATGCTGGGAAGGTGGATCAGAAACTACTGCTGACAGGGTGAGTGTGAATTAACAAAGTTTACAGTTAAAGACTTATTCAGTCATCTTTAAACCAGGCTAGATCTGGCTAACATTTTTAAGTATATCCGTATGCACTCTTAATTTGAGTTATGGGTCTTGTTTGGCATTTTAATGTTTCATTCAAGCGGATAGTTTGGCTTATTTTAATTCACCCATTGCCAAGCCAAATTTTATCATTTCCTAATATATAATGAATTAAGTATGTGTTATATTTATTAAATTATATTAAATACATTTAAATTCTGGTCACATATCAGTGTTACATCACAGACTTATTATATTTTTTGTGTAGGAGAGAAGGGTCTCTTGGTGGCTCTGGACTTTGTCTTCACATTTCTGAGTATTTACAGGAAACAAAGGTAGGCAGAGATACAGTAGTCTGTGACTTGCCTGTTAAGCTAAACTTTACACTGCTCACCTTTAACCCTCGGTTGGTTTAAATTGCTAGACTCAGGGTGTTCACAACCAAAAATGGCAGCATACATTAAAAACTACAAAAATACAGGGATGTATTTTATCCAACTTCCTTTGCGTTATTTTCATAATCAAGATCAGGTTTGATCATAGGTATAAAATTTCAACTTAGAAGACTTTAACCCTTTAAATTACAGTTTTAATTGCGCTCTGGTGTTTGTAATGTAAAAATACCCAAAATAAATATTTAGTATTTTACATGCAAATTGGATTACCTTGAAGATTTTAACAATCTTTCAAATGTTAATGAGGCGTAAAAACTTTGTTATATATATATATATATATATATATATATATATTTCTCAATTCTAATATTTTGATAAACTGTTACACTCTGGGTGTAAAGAGCACAAGAATTTCCACTCCAAAAATGATTCCACATTCCTCGCTGTAGTCATTGAATCATCCTGAACATCCATGTGTTAACGGCAGGAAAACTTTTGTAACATCAAGAGAAATATACACAAAAAAGAAAATGATTTATATATTACATGCTAATTGTATTTCCTTGAAGGTGATTATTGCAGCCTTGAATATCTTAATTATTAGCAACAACTTTGAATTTTATGCATTTTTCTTTTGTTTAAAGTAGCCACAAATTGACACATCCATACATTCATTATTTAATCAAACTCAGACCTGATCATCAATAATAAATATTGATAAATTTGTAACAATTCAACCCTCTAAATGCCACTTTAACTGCCAAAACCCTGACTTTTGTCATTTTGAAAAACACAAAATATGAAATATGTTTTATGCACTACATGCAAATTGAAATTCTTTGAAGGAATTTTCACAACAGCCTTGAAAATGTTAATAATGAACATTAACTTTGATTATAAGCTTTTTTTAATTTAAAGATTTTAATAAATGGACACTCAGGGTTTAAGGAGCCAGAAATGGACACACTCATATTCAGCAGTAAAAATAACAAACATTACAAAAATGTTTCAACATTTCTTTTTTACAAGCATTATTTAGTCAAGATCAGACCTAATCATAAAGAACAAATATTGACTTATTTAATGAGTTTAACCCCTTACATGCAAGATTACTGAGGTTGCTAGACTAAATAACTGTTGTTTCATTTTTATCGTCTTTAAACAACAAGACTACACAACAGGAGCACTTACTGTTTATTTGGGTTATATTTGTTTTAGAAAATTTATTATAATGCTTTTATCTCTTAAATACTGTTCAAATATTAATGATACTATTTATTTACTCTTGTATAAATTTCTATTTTTTTTTTCATTCATTTTATTTTGAATGGCCTCTTAATACTTTCATTCTTCCTCTATGTTACTTGTTTTGAACAAAACACCGAGTCACATCCCTTCTCTGAAAATGTAGTTGACAATAAAACCAATTTTGAATCTGTTTCGTGGGATCAGAAGGTTAACGTATAGGTAAATGTATTTTTTTGCACATTGTGGCTCATAATGCAAATGTTAAAGAAAATAAATTGAAATAAGTGCAAATCCCCTGAATTTTGTAATATAATAAAGACTACAAAAAAAAAAAAAAAAGCGTTTTTTTGTATTACATGCAAATTGGGTTTTCTTGAAGGGGATTATCTCAGCCTTGGATATATTATTAAAGATCAGCCAAATAACAGGAATTGTAAAAACTGAATGATTCAACTTTTTCTGGACGTTTTGGGGCTCACGCCCAAACTTTCCCCATACAACTGGACAAGCTAAAGCTAACAAACCAGTAGTTAAAGTTAGTAACCCTACACAGAAATTTTAAATGGGTGGAAACAAAAGGAAAATGACCATAAAGAAAAGAAGCAGTGCTGGAGGGCTTGCATTTCTGTGTTCAATATCAAAAAGGGTTATTATTTAGGAAATTACAGATCCCATGAGGTGACATGAAAATGTTTAGTTCTTTAATACACACGTGTGTTTTAGTATCTCACATGCACGATTTATTATCTAGCACGCTTGTTTTATTATCTTGCACGTCCGTTTTAGTATGTTGCACATACGTTTTAGTATCTTGCACGTGTTTTATTATCTTGCGTTAGAGATACTGAGAAATTGCGCGCATGAGATACTAATAAAACGCACGTGCTAGATACTAAATCGCGTGTGCGTTTTAGTATCTTGCATGCGCGCTTTATTATCTTGCATGTGCTTTTGATTATCTCTCACGTTTTATTATGTCACGTACACAAGCTATGATTAAAATGCACATGCAAGATAATAAAACGCAAATGTGATTTAGTATCTCGCACACACAAATTTGCATCTCTCATGCGTAATTTAGTATTTCACACGCGCGATTTCGTATCTGGCACTTGTGTTTTATTATGTCGTAAAGCGAGATGCTGAGAAATCACTTGTACGAGATACTAATAAAACATCGCCGAGCTAGATGCGGAGAAATCACGCACACGAGATACGAATAAAACGCACGCGCAATTTAGTATCTTGCAGGCGCAATTTTGTATCTCACACGTGCATTTTATTATCTTGTAAGTGCGTTTTGTTATCTCGCATGTGCATTTTAGTATCTTGCACGTTTGTTATATTATCCTGTGTGTGCGAGATACTGAGAAATCGTGTGCACAAGATACGAATAAAACGCACATGCACGATAATACAATGTACATGCGAGATACTAAAACACACATGGATTTAGTATCTCGCCCACACGATTTAGTATCTCACACGAGTGATTTTGTATCTTGCACGTACGTTTTATTATCTTGCATGTGTTTTATTATCTTGTGCGTACGAGATGCTAAGAAATCACGCGCACGAGAAACGAATGAAATGCATGCGCAAGATAATAAAACGCATGTGCGAGATAATAAAATGCACATGCGATTTAGTATCTCACACACGCGTATTAAAAATATAAACAAATTCATGTCACCTCCCGGGCTCCGTAGGAAATACTATAAAACTCAGTTATACTTCAGAATTCTCTAGCAGTAAGACTTGGTCTCTCATTTTTCTCTATCTAGGCATCCAAAATTCCAACATGCTGGCTAATTCCTCCCTCTCCTCCTCCTTTAATGACCGGAGGAATGTGGAAGCATGCCTGTCTGTGTTTACAGTCTACTTCTGCTGTAGAATCCTCTTCCTCCCTATCTTTCTGCCTGTTCTCTACATCGGCTTCCAGCGATGGAGGAAACGACGTTCTGGTGGTAACAGGGAAAGGATGAGCCACTCGGACATCTTCACCGTCAACATTGTTTCCCTGGAGCTGATCTCAATCTGGGGCTGCTGCCTGTACTGTTACGGCTCATATTCCAATCATCTTTTTACATTTTATTTCGGAGTCTACTTGTGGCTGGTGGTCTCGCCCGCCCAGACTCTTTTCCACGTGCTCACCTGTGTGGACCACTACCTGGCTGTGGTCCAGCCCGTCACCTACCTGGGGCTGAGGGGGGCGGTCGTGATCAGGATCAGAAACATCAGTATTGTCTGTTTTTGGCTGATTTCTTTCATGTACCCAGGTTTTTTGATATTCGTTTCATTTGGAGACCTCTTCAACTTGATATTCTTGTCACTCTCTGCTGTTGTTGTTGTCTTCTGCAGCATTTCTGTTCTCTGCACTCTGATTCATCCAGGGCCTGGGGGCGGGGTTTATAACAGAGAGCGGGTCAACCCATCAAAACGGAGGGCTTTTAACACCATCGTGGCTATAACAGGAACTCTGGTTTTGAGGTTATTCAGCATTTTTATTTATGTGCTGCTAGATGTGATTTTAGAGGTCAGCAATGTTTCTGTTTGTGTGATGACCTGGTCTGCAGCGTGGTTCGCTATTCCCAGCAGTCTGGTGCTTCCTCTGCTGTTTCTACAGCGAGCAGGAAAACTACCAACCTGCAAATAAAAAGTCAGCTTAAACCTCAGGCATCACTAGGGACACTTTTGTCCATTTGGTTAAATTTTTCATCTTTCTCTGCTCACCATTTTGGCTGTGTTAGTGCATATTGTCTAATTTTTTTGTCAAGTTTCCTTCTTGGCAAATTTTTGAATTCGAATCTCAATCACTCTAATAGGTACAAATTTACTACCATTTAAGCCATTAGGGACAACAACATCCACTTCCAAAAACAGCAATAAAAATAATATAAATTAATATTTTTTTCTGCTTTTTTTGGACAAATCTTTTGATCAACTACAATCATGATAACACAATATTTGTCATCATTTTCTTTATGTGAGGTTGTTATTACATGTATATAATGGGTTTGTCAGTCAAATAACAAAATAACCTTTTAGGTGCCAGTTTTTATAAAAAATTGACCTTATGGAAGAAGAACAAAAAAAAAATCGAAAAAATAATTTCAAAATTATCATCAGCTGATCTGCTGAAATGATGAAATACAACACTGACTTTGGTGCATTTTTACTTTCTATGCAATGACAGATTTTACCCTCCCAAAAATCACACATTTGTTGTTAACACTGAATTTTGTAAAGCTGGTTAAAATTCAATAAAATTATGATAAAGAAATATTTTTCAAAACATACTTTTTCTTATTGTCCTTGCCATGGGGTTGCTATTACATGTACGTATATTATGATTTTTTTTTCAACTAAGACTTTACAATTTTCACTCTGTGTGAAATGAATCTATATCTTATAGGAGTTTCTTTTCAGCATTATTCTAACTTACTGAGATGCACCTGTACACAGCTGCTCTATGGTGATTGGTCAGCATGAGCAGCAGGTGTACGTGACAGGTCATTTGTATGCTGTCATCTTCCACTCCAATGGAAAAAAAAAAAAAAAGACAGTGAGTGTTAAAACTAGCATTTGAATAATGCAAATATTTTACATGAAGAAGGATTTAATAATAAGTTGTTCCAAAATTATTGGAACGGTGGGCCCAGTTCCTTTATTTTCGATGAAGACTAAAAACCTTTGGGTTTGATATCAAACGATGACTATGAGACAAAAGATCAATCAATCATTTCAGGAAATATTTGCGCAAGCACGGAAACGCTGAAAACAACTGAAAACGCTGTAGTATATATGCCAAGCCTGTACGTGGCGCTGTAACGCTGCCACGGAAATGTGCCAAACGAGAGAAGAAGATCACAGAAAACTGACACAAACTTTCTTCTTGTTCTCCACGTTGGATTTAAGAACATCTGGTCTGTGCGTTTTCGCGGTGGTGGTAAAGGAGCATAAGATTTTGCTGTAAAAGTCATAACAAGCCTATTAACTCCTGCAGCACGAACACAACCCTGTAATCCGCCATGTTTGTTTTGGTGGGAGGCGCAGGAGCCTTACGAGAGCTGCGCTGTGTGTGGCGTCATCATTTCAAGAGGGATGCGGATACTGGTCCACACGGAGACAAAAAGGTAGTCATTTACAGATTCATGCGCTCTGGGACCCGTTTACAAAAAGTATCGTTTACAGTCACCCAAAATGCCGTTTCTGTGTGGATGAAACGCCGATATGATAAAAAACTTTTGCATATACTCCTGAATTCATTTCCATGTGGATGGGGCCTAAGTCTGGAGACTTCACTTCTTGCCCCTGATGAACTCCTTTGTTGTTCTGGCAGTGTGTTTTGGGTCATTATCTCGCTGTATGATGAAGGATCACTCAGTCAGTTTGGCTGCATCTTTCTTTGAATTAGCAGACATCTAACAATAACCAGAATCTAGCATTATGAAATCCCAACAGTCCAGTTTTCATTTTCAATGTAGAAGTAAAACAAAATGTGCAAAAGTAACCCCAGGACTGGCATTAATATCTGTGATTATTTAAATTTTATAGAAAATATTTTTCAAAGTAATTGTCCCACATACTGATTCACTTTAGTCTCCTATCTGGATGATGTACTTTACTTCAATAAGAGTTTTAAACTTTCTTAACAGAAGTACCGACTCTGTACTTTACTGTGGCTGTGTTTACTGGGAGAATCACTGTTGAGAAAATACGACTTTGATTTGTGACTAAAGCCATTGCAAATATACCACAGAGTATGCAAAACACATTCTGTTTCCATCAGTCAGTTTGATGCATGAATATCATCAATAACATTTACATAAGGATATGTGAGTATAAAGTTTATTCAAACGAGGAACCAGTGAAGAGTCAGTCAGTAAGGAGACGCCAGAGAGAGGACAACCACCAGTAAGAGCTGCTGCAGAGGTGAGTGACCTATAGCTTCATAATTCTACAAAGTCTTTTGATACAAACGTAATCTGAACTTTAGAAAGATTTCTTATGGTTGTTCAGACACTGTGAAGAAAAATATATTCATAGCTGCTGCATGAACTCTCAGCACCAACAGATATTTTTGTTAGATCCTTGATTCTTGACTGGTGGGTCAGGACTCAAACGTGGGTTTTGCATGTGTGTCTAGAAATGAGAAATGTGGCAAAAAGTCTATGATGTGCTTTTATTTTGAAGAAATGCCTTTATCTCTTTTTTCCATCACACCTTATGTTCATCACAAATTTCATTCGGCTAATTTTACATTAAAAATGTTTGGCTGGAAACGGTAAAGTTGGAGAAATTGGGTCCTAATAGTTGTAAAGGAGGCAGCACTGGGTTCTGTCTCTAGACTAGTTAAGAACCTAGGTCCCTAGAGATCCACTGAGTTATGATTAGGGCTGAACAAGTCGGAAAAATAAGCGAATCATGATTCCCCCCCCCCAATATTGCAACTGTAATTTAATGTCCATCTATTTGTCAGGTTTCTCAACATCCATGCATTTTCTATTCCGCTTATCCCATTGGGGTCGTGGGGTATTTCTCTACAGAGAAGCAATAAATCATCATCAAAAACACAATATTACATAGGCTGAACAATTATGAAAATGTTATGTATCATTATTATTATTATAATTATTATTTTATTATCTTAAAAAATTATATTTTTCTCATTTCTAATGAGACAACTGTACAAAAATAGGGAGAACTTATTGCAAATTATTCTAAAAAATGTCACTTTAATGATCGCATGGTGTGTAGCATAACATCTCTACCTCAAAATATATTTAACTAGTGACTTTGAAATTATTTTGGTCAAAGAAAATATTGCATCTGCACTGCATCATTGAAAATTGCATGAGGCCGTATTGCAAGTTCATCTAAATTCTGATTAATTTCCCAGCCCTAGTTCTGATTTGTTTTAACTATTGAATAAACTGCTGTTGAATTATTTTTGCAAATGTATGCCCTTTAGACAGATTTGTAGTCAACCCCTCTCTTATGCCATCATCAGGTAAAAATGTTTAAATGTTTGCAAAGCTAATGACATTTGAATCTGTTAGCAGTGCAACAGGGAAGAATAAAGAGTTGGATAACATTATTATCACTACAAATATGCTATTTTAATTATCATGGATGAGGGCATACTGATCTTGGATTTAAGTATTAAATAAGCTAGTTGTCTTGCTAATCTTCAATACAGCATCCATCACTAAATAGTTTCCTTTTCTTCTTCTATTCTCCAGGTTTTCATCTGCAAGCAAATATGTCGTCCAGCTTTTCTTCCCCCTCTGACTCAGAAATCAGCATCTGTGCCAACTCCACAGTAAACCTTATAATCGGCAATACCTTAAATATCACCAGAGCTGTCCTCCTCCTTCCTCTGTCCATCCTCATCCTCTGTACGGGCTTCCAAAGATGGAGGAAGAACCGCTCTGATGCAGTCCACTCTGACATCTTCACATACCATCAGACAGCTCTAGAGTTGATCTGGGCCTTTGGGCTCCTTCTCTTCTACTGTAGCTCCTTCACTGAATCGCCACTACACATTATTTTCATAGCGGCGTGTCTTTTTTCACTGACTTGGTATGGAGAGAACTGCTTCCACATTCTGACTTGTGTGGAAAGATACCTGGCTGTTGTTCATCCAGTCACCTACATGTCACACAAAAATGGACGCGGGGTTAAAATCCGAAACATCAGCATCGGTTGTGCTTGGCTTTCCTGTGTTGTGTGGGTCGCTGTTAGAAATGTGTGCATCCCTACTTCCTTCATAATCCCTGTGCTCTGCCCTTTGGTCTTCTCTTTGGTTGTGGTATCTTTCTGCAGCGTGTCTGTTCTGTGCGTTCTTTATCGCCCTGGACCTGGCGAAGGAGTGAAGAACAAGAAACAAGATGACCAAGCAAAGCAGCGGGCGTTCTTGACCATTTTGGCTGTAACCGGAGCGCTGTGGTTGTGGTTTGTTGGCATCCTTGTGACCTATGCTCTACGCACCTCACCATTGCTCAGCAGTGATGTCGGCTGTGTGGTGGCGACATGTGGACTCTGGTTCAATCTACCCAGCAGCCTGGTGTTACCTCTGCTGTATCTACAGAGGGCAGGGAAGCTGTCAGTGTGCTTTCAAAGAAGTGGGAGAAGATAAGCAAAGGAGTTAGTCTGTTAAAGGAGTCACTACAGTTTATCTATATCATCCTTTGTTCAGGTTTTCATTGTGGATTTACAGGGCAATGACGGTGGTTAATGTATCCCAACATTAGATTATATTAGTCCAAAACACAGCTGCAGACAGATGACTGAGCTCACTGAAAGAACTATGTGAAAACAAAATTTGCATTTGATGACTTCTGTTTAAATAAATGTGTTATACATCATGCAAAACGTCTTCTGCCTGCACCTGTCTGTGTGACGAATGAGCATCTCTGATACACAAACGTAACCAGACAAGAAGTGACTGAATGACAGTGGCTGAGTCTGGAGACACCAGAGAGGATCGTCTCCTGGAGGCTTAGATGAAGAGGTAGGTGTCGATGTTTAACCGTTTATAGGTTGGTTTGAGAAAAAGCAGACAATCAAATTAACCGTTAAAATGAAGCAGATCGCTAACTCAGACATCACCAGATATTCTCGCCCCTTTCTGAATAATTTGTCATGACCAGGCTGATCAATAATTTTCATTCTTTTGTTGCTATTTGATCAGGATGATGCTTTAGACCAGTGGTTCCCAACCTGGGGTCCCGAGACCCCTTTGGGGGACAGTCTGGGCTGACCAAGGTTATAATAGTTTTGAATTTTTCATTAGTTATTTTTATTTTGTTTTCACTTTCTGTGTTTGATTTCAGTTTAGTTTTTATTAGTTTTAGTTTTTTATGGATAGATGTCGGGGCTGAGTGAGCGTCACACATTTCTAAAACATATTCACACAGGATACTCTTCACTTATCATTTAGTTTACTTAATGATGATGTTTGAATAAAACTCCAGATATAAAACTACCACTCTGTGGAGTCTTAACCAATCAGATCAGGCAGTTTTACACTACCCAGACTCTGGTGTAGGTGCCAGTCAGTATGGTTGTGTCAAAGACTAAAACTTTTTTTTTTTTTTTTCATTTTAGTTTTGTAAGCACACTATACAGTTTTAGTTTGTTTTAGTATTTTTTTTGGTAAAGCTTAGTTTTGATTTTGTTTCAGTTAACTAAAATGACTTTTGAATTTTAGTTAGTTTTAGTTATCCTATAATAACCTTGGGGCTGACCAAGTCAAAATCAGATGTACTTTTATTTTAAAAAATGAAAATAAATCTGCATGAGGGCCACTCTTAAAGCATATATTTCCAGAATTTCAGATTTTATAAAGTCCTAAATAAATAAATTAAAAAAAAGGAATTTCTCAGTCTTAAATGCTGACATTCAAAACCCCAAAATTTCAGGTTTAAAAAAAAAAAAAAGACAATGTTGTAGAGGGGAAAAATGGCAAGAGACCAAATTTAAAACAACCTAAAATCTCTCTGTCTTTTTTTTTTTTTTTTTAAATTTTGACTATTAAAGTTAAGAAATTAAATTGTCTCTGTAATTAAAGAATACATTTCTAAGAACACAAACACAGAATTTCAGATTTTAAAAAGTTGTAAACAAAAAACAAACAAACAAAAAACAACATCAACAACAACAAATCTCAGTCTTAAATGCTGACATTCAAAACCCCAAATTTCAGGTTTTAAAATAATAAAAAAAAGACAATGTGAAGCAAAAATTTGAAATAACCAAATTTAAAACAACCTAAAATCTCATCCTATTTTTTTTAAATTACAACTATTGAAGTTAAAGATTAAATTGTCTCTCTAGTTAAAGCATTTATTTCCAAGAAAACAAACACAGATTTTCAGATTAAAAAACAAAACAAAACAAAACAAAAAAACAAAACGAACAAACAAAAAAAAACAAAAAAAACATGAAATTTCTCAGTCTTAAATGCTGACATTCAAACCCCCAAATTTTAGGTTAAAAAAAAAAAAAAGACAATGTTGTAAAGCAAAATTTGAGAGAAACCAAATTTAAAACAACAACCTAAAATCTCTCTCTCTCTCTCTCTCTCTCTTTTTAAATTACAACTACTTAAGTTAGAAATTAAAAACTACATTGTCTCTCAAATCAATAAATTCTTAAACTGGAGAATTTTGAGGTTTTTCTTAAAACTGAAAAGATGCTGTGTTTTTTTTAAAGAGTTGTCCTAATATGCCATCGTGATGATGGACGGTTTATTTATTGATCCTTTTTGGGACCATAGATCTGCTATGTTGGGATTTGTTTGACAAGGTCAAAAAGACATGCATTATTTCCATGTAAGTCTTGGGGGGCTTAGCCTTTCCACTGCTTTAGACAGAAGTTGCATTAACACTGGACTCTCTCAGTTTTCAGTCACTTGTATGTTTTTTCAGTGCTGAAAAGCAAAGCGACAAAGAAAGAGTAGATTTGTGCCAAAATTGTATGATTTCAACATCTGCATGTTTCCCTCGTAATTATAACAAACATTTAAGAATGCTAATAGATTCACAATCCAACAAGAATGAAGGAACACACTTTGAACTTTTGTTTAATGACTAAATATTTAATGTTAATCTTCTTTTCACAGGACTTCACCTGCACTCGGTAGAAATGGACATTAACTCTTCTTCCCCATCCAACTCTTCTATTGATCCAATGCTTGGTGATTGCCTAAGCTCCACATTTGGTAATTTAATCCTCACTGCCTACAGCACTACCAGAGCTGTCCTCATCCTCCCTTTCTCCATGCATATTCTCTACATGGGCCGACAGCAACGGGGGCAGAGGCGCTCCATAGCAGAGAGCCACTCCAACACCCTCACCTACCACCTGGCTGCCATGAACTTATTTTGGGTCTTGGGCTTAGCGCTCTCCTTTTGCAGCTTCTTTACTGACCTCTTAATGATGGTAACAGTGTCACATTATCTTTATTGCTTGGGTTGGTTAGGGGAGAACTTCTTCCATGTCTTAGCCTGTGTGGATCGATACTCAGCTGTCGTTCACCCTCACACCCACATGGGGCTAAAGAATGAACGTGGGCTCAGAATCAGAAACATCACCATTGGATGTTCTTGGCTGCTGTCCCTAATGATTAGCTGTTTGACACCCTCTTTCTTCTCCCCGTTGTTCCCTATTCCATGCTTTTGTATTCTAACCTCATCTCTTTTAAGTGTCTTTCTCTGTAGCCTCTCTGTTCTTTGTTTTTTGATTCGCCCTAGTCCTGGTAAAACGAGGCAGAACAAGGGAGTGGACCAATCAAAGCAAACAACTTTCTTAACTATTATGGCAATAATGGGACTACTCTGCCTGTGTCAGTTAGCCACCCTTGTTGCATTTTCCCTTCAGACTTCAACAATCATAACCCAGAAAGATAGTTGCTTGGTAGTATTATCGATGTTTTGGTTAAATCTCCTTGGTTGTTTGGTGCTCCCTCTACTTCATCTCCAAATGACAGGAAAATTTTCATTTCATCTCATAGTATTCAGGACAAAAGCACTAGATAGATAGATAGACAGAAATATATAGAGAGAGATAGAAAGAAAGAAAGAAAGATAGAAAGATAGATATTTAGATAGAAAGATAGATAGAGAGATAGATCGATAGATGGATAGATAAGTAGATCGATAGATTGATAGAAAGACAGATAGATAGATCCATAGATAGATAAATAGATAAATAGATATAGATGGATAAGTAGATAGAAAGATAGAAAGATGGATTGATAAATAGATCAATATATAAGATAGATAGAAAGATAGATAGATAAATAGATAGAAAGATGGAGAGATAGATCAATAGATAAATAGATCGATAGATAGACGGATCGATAGATAGATAGATAGATAGATAAACAGAAAGATAGAGAGATGGATCGATAAATCGATAAATAAGTAGATCAATAGATAAGTAGGTCGATAGACAGATCGATACATAGATGAGTAGATCGATAGATCCATAGATTGATTGATAGATCGATAGATTGATCGATAGATACATAGACAGATAGATGAGTAGATCCATAGATAGATACATAGATGAGTAGATTGAGAGATCCATAGATTGATTGATAGATTGATAGATAGATTGATACATAGATAGATAAGTAGATCCATAGATCGATAGATAGATACATAGATACATAGACAAGTAGATAGATCGATAGATTGATACATAGATACATAGATAAGTAGATCCATAGATAGATAGATAGAGAGAGCGATAGATCGATAGATAGATTGATAGATCGATAAATAGATGAATGGACAGATGGATACATAGATGAGTAGATCGATAGATCCAAAGATTGACTGATAGATCGATAGATAGATCCATAGATTAACTGATAGATCAATAGATCAATTGATTGATATATCGATAGATTGATATGTAGATACATACATAGATAAGTAGATCAATAGATAACTCGATAGATAGATCAACAGATAGATAGATAACTAGATCAATAGATTGATCGATCGATCGATAGAGTCATTTGATATTACTTATGACAAGATATTTGGAAATTAATAATACTTTTGTAACCTACGTTATTTGAATACATCCTAATACTTCAGAAATTTTCATATCTAAAACAGAAGCTGTCGTTTTCTTCTGTGCTCTGAATTTTGTATTGCTTGTATTTGAATTTCAAGCCTCTGTTGTAGATGCCATGTAAATATCCCAGGTAGTTTTAAGGCTGTAATGTCTAGTTGGTAGAATTGATATGGGTTTATTAAGTAAGTAGGTTTTTGTCAATTGTAATGCTTAAACCTACAATTATTTTATTTTTCTCAAATTTAACATGTTTTTTTTACTCAAATAAAGTTAAAAGCATTGTTTTCTAATACTCACCACCATCACAGTCTGATCTCTTTAAACTAAAAGAACTCATGTTAGTATCAAAATCAGAGAAACTTTAGATAAATGCATATTAAATGTAGTTCATGAATCTCTCCCTGTTCCTACTGTAAGGTACTTAAAGCTACTAATACTTCTAACTGCTCTGATGGACAGATATGTTTAACATTGTATTGACTGTCATGAACTTCTGTTGTCCCCAGGGCCATGAGGAACTATGTTTGACCATGTTTTCACCTCAAATGGACTTCTGTGTGGACATGAGGACCACATAGTTTGGGTAAAAAACTGTGTATGCATAAGTGTTTGTAACTAAAGGTCCTCAGTGCTGTCATTAAGACCTACTCTATGTTCTGGTATGGCTTGTCCTGGAGCAAAACCTCGGGGCCCTACAATTCTACCTGTTGGTCAAGAGTTTGAAATATATAGCCTGTTTTCTAATCCGTTTTACAGCCTGTTTAGTAATCAGATGTGTAAGCTGCTATGTAATCTAATTGTATGCTGATAGGTATAAAGGAGGACAGAACATGCGTTGCACATTCTTTCACGGCTGTTCTGAAGGCTGTGTGTCCACCTGCAGGTGTGAATAAAACAAAATGTTTACTGCTGATTGCTGTCGGTGTCTTAATTTTTTTGTCTGTTGGAAATTTCCACTACAACAGTCAAGAAAATGGGAATATTGAATCGTAGCTTTTGTAGTTCCTGCAGAGTAATGGCTAAAATAATGCAGTCAGTGGTTCCATGAGCAGACTCAGAATAGCCAAGTTCTCTCTAAATAGTGTTTTAGAAATGATCTTATTATCAAACCACATATTCTCTCCATAATCACTTCATTGATCATGAACGTCAAAAAGAAAACTAAGAGGTTGATATACTTACCAGTAATGGAGTCTGGCTGATTTTACTGAAACCAGACTTTAATCACAATCTTACACCATACATAAAGAAACAGAGGAAAAACACTGATATTCCAACAGTACTGAAGAAAGTTAAAATTAATGATAAGGCATTTAAATAACACCTTAACATTAGCTAAAATTGGTTCAATTATCATCTTGAAATGCTCATAAAACAATGATGTCTCTCTTTGGTTGTAAATTTTCTTTTAGGTATATCAATTGACACTTCATAAACAATTGTGGGGAAAATGTTATATCCTTCTGTTGTAGTCCCCTCACTGAATTTGTAGATGAAAATAAAATGTCGACATATTGGTGCCCTGTGTGAGGCCTTCAGTCAGTAGCTCCATTACATTGTGATATGTTAGGTACAAAGGAGGTTCTGACAATTTGACCTAAAACTTTATGTTGTAACCTGCAATTTCCACATAGGATGACTGCACTGTGCAAAGAAGCGCCGCAGGTTTGGTCCGACCAAAGGCCAGCAACCTCGCTGGCTGGAAGCCAGGCTAGAGCGCAGCATTACGGTGCGTAGCTCTGATCACCAGGCAGAGATCACGGGAGGACTGCGAGTTCACGCAGGAATAGCATGTCAACAGTGGACTATTTTACCCTCTGGGGTTGATTTATCATCCTTTCCAGTATAAGTCCATGATATTATTGCTTCCTCCATTGAGTGAGTACATTAGGAAGTTAAAAGGTTAATGTTTGCTTAAAGGATCTGTGGTTTTAATGTAAAATTCTTTGGCTAAATATCCCCAAAAGTTAACTTTTCCTCAGAGTTTTTTCAAGAAAATATACAATTGTGATATCAAGATTTTTTTTTCAAAGGCTGTAGCTTGAAAGTGGTTAGAGATAAAGGCATACTGTAAATAAGAAAAAATCTTCAGTATGACCCAAAGTGTGTGATGGAAGTAAATTCACTCATCTAATTTGCATATGCTGACGTCACCAGGCGGCCTCTACCGCCATTTGCTGTGCGTTTTCTCCCATAGCTTCTACCCTATACTTCTACCACGTCTCTTCCTCCGCGGTGTATTTGATTCCCAATCTCCGTCAATATTTGCGGTTTTGACAGCGTTTTGACCCCCCTCAGATACCCCCACCACATCCCCCACATCCCCCCATCACAGCATTCGCCGATTACTCCCAGTGAGGCAAAGTATCAGCTTCGCTGATTGTAGACTGTCATGACGCAGGGAGTGCCTGTTGGTGCCAACAGACACACTGACAGTCTCATCCATGGTCTCACTGGAAGACTGAAAGTATGTCAGAGCGTAAATATTCCTCTATTCCTCCCAGCATTGTGAGTATTCTCGCTACAATTTGCTGTCTTCCTCTCTGTTATGCTGCAACTCGTCTCATCGAGTGGGGGTGTCTTTTCAAACTCTATAAACTCCAAAACTTTGAATAGAAACACACCCAGAAGTGCTGCTGGGATGAAGTTACTCATGTCCGCCATCTCCTGGTGTAAAGTAGTAACAACATTAGGCACCATATTTGCAGCTGGAGCCTGTTTAATTTAGCAATTTTGCGACTTTGGCGCTTGAAGGGTTAATGGCGCCGTTGTAGCTCTGTGACCCACTGACCTCTCAGTGACCCTTTGCTCTCGCTGCAGGATGAGACATAGTGTTATAATATAGTGATGATTTACGATCAGGGGTCTGTGCATTGTGTTTTATTTTGAAAGAACCAGATATTCTATGCTTGTGACCTCCTCTTCTGACGCGGTTTGGCAGCTGCCGGCGCTGAAAATAGACCTGCAGCGTATCTTGAACGAAGCGGAGTGAAGTGGCGCTCCAGGCAGGCGCCGCTGCTGGTCTGGAGTGATGACTGTGAAAATGCTCCGATAGAGAGAGGGAGCGATGTGCTCTGCAGTATGATTCGCTGGCAGTTCGTGGCGGACGAATGACAATATATTGAAACAATAATCCAGAAAAAGACACTACTCTAAAAACCTGCAAGCACAGCCTTGCCCCCCAGAATCTGTAAGACCTCCTCTCACTTAAAACTCAGTCCTGGAACCTAAAAACCTAAAATGCAATGTGTAGCCAAAATGTGGAAGTCATACAGAACTTTAAACATCAGCCATTATTGAGTGCTTAGAAAGATCAGTTGCCCACAGGTGGCCTTGATGGATGTAAAACTAATGTGGGAGCCTTCTGTGGCTGACAATCTCAAAGCATTATAAATACGCCACCTGACATGCAAAACAGCTCCTACTTCAATTTGTCACTCTGACAGACATTAGCAATGTCACAGACCCACACACATACAAGCGCCAGTGCTCATAGTGTCAGGAACATTTGAAGAGCAGTCAGTGAGTCTGGAGACATCACTATGAAAATCTGCTGACAAGGTGAGTGTTCATTTCAAGCCTCATGAGTTTCAGCTCATGGAGAGAAGCTGAATCTTGACTGAAGAGAGAAGCATGCCTGTCAGACGAGTTGGAACTGATGTTTTTCAACAACTTTTAGACTGGATTCTCTTGAAATTTGGTGCTGACATTCTTGCTTGAAACCAATAAAATTGGCTTCATTTGTGTTTATGTGCCAGCTAAGCAATTTTACAGATTGTGTCTGTTCCCCAGGTCTCAACCTGAACACAGCTGAGATGTCAAACTCGTCTCTTGACTTAGGACTTGATGAGTGCTTTAACTCCACCGCCAGCTTGGCTATTGGCGTTGGAATCAATGTCATCAAAGTGCTCCTTGTCTTCTCTCTCTACATTTTCATCCTCTATCTGGGTCTCCAACAATGGAGGACGCAACACTCCTTCACATCAGCCAGCCACTCTGACGTCTTCACCTACCACACCGCTGTGTTTGAGTCCTTCTGGCTCATCGCTGTGATGCTTCACTTTTGGGCTTTAACCAGTGAACAGAAGTGGGTTTTGATGAGTTACTATGTTCTTTGCATCTCTTGGTACGGAGAGAACTTCCTCCACGTCCTGACCTGTGTGGAGCGCTACCTGGCTGTGGTCCATCCCATCGTCTACATGAGGCTGAGGAATGCTCGAGGGGTCAGGATCAGGAACATCAGCATCGTCTGTGTTTGGGTCCTGTCTGTTGTTTGCACTGTCCTAATTTCAGTGTACTATGACCCCAAGATGCCCGTCCCATTAATCATGCCCTTTGCCCTCTGTTTAATTCCTGTCTCTTTCTGCAGCCTCTCTGTTTTCTGCGTCCTGGTTCGTCCAGGACCTGGAGATGGAGGCCAGGACAGAGAACGAGTTGACCCAGCAAGGCTGCGGGCGTTCTTCACTATAACAGCCATACTGGTGGCTCTGTTGTTTTGGCTTGGAGGGATTTTTATCGCCTATATTCTCTTTTCAATTCTTCATGTGAGCAGTAGTGTCAAATGTGTGGTGGTGTCATGTGCATACATGTTTAATATTCCCTGTGGTTTAGTCTTACCTCTGCTGTATCTCCACAGGGCAGGAAAACTCTGACTTCACTGTCAAAAGAATTAAGATTTGCTTTAGATTGCATACTTTGCTTTTTTTTTTTTACCCTATGGAAAGAAAACCCATCAATTTTCCCTCAAAAAACATACTTCAACGGGAAATATACATATTTTAGGTTAAAAATGCAGTGCTTAACAAATCAATTAGACCACCTTAATCCTAACCAAAGTCAGGTTTATGCCACAGCTGCCCTACATTAACAGCATTGGTAATTACCAAAATCATTTTTGATGTTTCTGCAATGGTTAATACACCAATATGTAGAAGCTCTTTAACCCAAATGATAGTTTTAATGCTAAAATAGAATTATTATTGTTTTCCATGAATTTTCAAATTTACTGATTTACAAAAAACTGAAAAAATAGTAAAGCACATTAATATTTCTTGATTAATATGTTAAATTATAGTTA
Organism: Cheilinus undulatus; assembly: GCF_018320785.1. NCBI lineage: Eukaryota > Metazoa > Chordata > Actinopteri > Labriformes > Labridae > Cheilinus > Cheilinus undulatus. The sequence continues at coordinate 34,731,172 of NC_054886.1, read as the reverse complement.
TTTACTGTCATTCCTGAACAGAAAATGAGTTTTAGGTTGAATGTTATGCTTGATTCATTTCTGACTTCTCAGAGAAGCCCAGTGAGCCAGCACAAATTTGGGTGAATTCAGTTTGAAATTCCTCATTCCTGTTCAAAATGGTAAAATGTGGAGAGCTGACTGAAATTGAAAGAGTCTGCATTAAAGCACTTCATGATGCTGGATGGTCTCTGAGACAGATATGACAGCTGGTCTAATAAATTTGTTAAACAGTATAAATATATATATATATATTAGGGCTGTCAAAATTAACGCGTTAATGCAGATTGATCCATTATCATGATTAATCTGATGAAAAATTTTAACACGATTAACCCATCTACAGCGCAGATTGACTCAAAATCTCTGAAACGTCTCTGGCAACGCATTTCGGGCAGTTTGTCCAAGTAGGGTTACCGTCGATCATGCCGCTGTGCATAGGCAAATAGGCCTTGATCCAGTAGTGACCAACCAACTCGATATGGAGGATGCCAAACAGCACGTTGACCCTCTCGATGGGAAATTTGAGTACAAAAAAGGAAAAACAAGACGGAACAGTCAGCTGACATAAAGTATTATGCACATTCTGCAGGAAGGAGTTTTCTGAAGCATACGTTCGTCAGGGATTCTACTAGCACTTTGGCTAACGCGTCGCCAAGCTTGCAAAATGAAATGCAATATAGATTCAAAATGAATGATATTTAATCATGATTAATCGAAATTAATCCACAGCAACCCTGTAATTGATTTTAATTGTTTGACAGCGCTAATATATATATATATATATATATATTTTTTTTTTTCCTTTGGGGGGTAACCCTTTAACAGCCAGTATGTTTACATAACTCTGATGCATTGTTACTTTTTTATACAGTGTCAAATTAAAAACATAAAAAAAAAAAAAAAACAGGCACTCAATGCTCGATGTGATACTTTAAACCAGTCAGTCTTTTAAAACTACTTCAGCCTGAAATATACATGTGAAAATTTTTTTTTATCAGATTTTGGCAATTTTAACAATTTAAAGGTTAATATGTTTACACAACAGTTTTTAAAAGAACAAAATCACAAAAACTCAAATTAATTACACACTTCTTTTTTACACACACACACAGACACACACACACACCATCATCCAACATCAGTAGAAACACCCTTTTTTATTTTCAGTTTCATGGCACCCTTGTAGAAAACAGTAAATAGTGTGAAAGTTTGCAGAATACATTGAATGGGAAAAATAGTGCCATCTGGTGGAGAAATTTAAAAGTTAAAAATTGAAAGTGAGTTGAAAATGAAATGCATTGGTTTATTTTACGACAAATGTGGGACCAAAAACGTCATTTTCAGTGGTTTTCAATGGGACCAAAAACATCATTTTCAGTGGTTTTCAATGGGACCAAAAACATCATTTTCAGTGGTTTTCAATGGGACCAAAAACATCATTTTCAGTGGTTTTCAATGGGACCAAAAACATCATTTTCAGTGGTTTTCAATGGGACCAAAAACATCATTTTCAGTGGTTTTCAATGGGACATTTTATGTCAGTAGAAACAAATGTGATGGTTTTTGTGTAGCTTAGCCATTTTAAGCTAATTTAAGATCTGAGGCGACAATTTAAACAAATGTCAAAAATGACTTTTTTCCTAAAAATGTTTTTGAAATAAATATTGAGATGATTGGTATTCATCCAACACAGCCAAAATGGGTTTGAATTAAACTTTAAAAACTTAACGGCCTAAAAGTCCTTAGGATCTCTGAAGGGTTATGATGAAGTTTTCTCCCTGTATGCTGATCAGGTTAAGGTCATCTAATCATGTTTCAATAGGTTCTTTTTGTGTGAGGTAGCTTCTTTAAAGTAGGTTTTCTGACAGCGGTAGCACATGGCAATGGAACGTTTGTTAGTAAGAAAGTGGAACATGTCACAAGAATGCAAGACAAAGTGTCGTTTATTTCTATAAAGAGGAGTAAGTAAGATGGAACTGAGCCAGAAGAGTCTTGTAAATCAGAGATAGCCAGTGAGTTGACCTGTGAGCACTAAGAGATTTAACATGGAGTTTACAGAGACGGCAGAGGCAGTGACAACCAGTGACAAACACCAAGGCAAACACCAGTTTACCTGGGTTCATTTAACCCATTAGACTCATTTATCCAGTGTGTTGGGACGACTGCTCTCTCCATCATTATTTGCCGTTTCTGCTCTGATGCAAAGCATCCTTATGTCTCTTGAAATTAGCAACATAAATAAAAGCTGTTTCTGTTAGGGCCTAGGCACTGTATGCATCGTTCGTTCGGCCAGGGGAATAATTTGTGGGTTTGAACATGTTCAAAAACTCGCCAGACTTTACAGAAAATTGTTCTTTTGTGAAAATTTTGGGATTTTGGGCGAATCATGCAAGTCCATCAAGCAGTAGCCCCAAACATGAGATAGGGGGGCGTGCATGAAAATCAGTACACATATGTATCATGCTTAGACGAAAAAAAAAGTCTCTTGGGGCCATCCCCTAAAACGTACAGGAAGTGCACTACAAACAGCTTAGTGTTAAATTTTGGCATCTTTGGCCGAGTCACAAGATTCATATTTTAACAAACTAGTCGGAGGAATCTAAGAGGACTGACTCCAGGACGTTTTTGTCCAAACTAGACAACCTGGAGATCTAACATTGTACGAACTGAGAGTTTTCATCATAGGCCGGGGCCGTGACCAGAGCCCAAACTTAAACTACATCTTTATACATTTGTTGCAGTGAAAATTGACCAGTAATGCCTTATAAGATTTTAATGCTTTAGTCGGTCATCACCAAACTTCACAGAGATGATCACACACTGATCCTGACTACAATCATACATCAATATCATTTGCCAGAGGGGGGAACTTTGTCACAGTGCTCCCTTCTGCTTATGGCTCATTATAAGACACAAAAAAGCCTCTTAGAACGATTCTCAAATCCCAACAGGAAGTTGACAGCTTCCTCTCAGTTTCAAAATAAGGCAATTGTTTGATGTACTGCTTGACTTTAATCTATTATAGCTCAAATATACCAGATTCTGTGATCATCTGCTCTTTCCTGCAAGACAACAGTATCACACTGAACACACCCCCATAAAAACATCTTATCATAACGCCCCCTACCTGGAACAGGAAATGACACTACAGGGTCATATCTCTATTCTTCTTATTGTGCTTACCCTATTGAGCTCTGATTTTGAAATGCCTGAATGTTTGGCCACAACACAGATATATTTCATGAAGGATGTCTCTCTGGCAATGGCGAGTATTTTGATATCTTGCCAGTTTGCCAGGAAGTGCGCGCAACTCTACTCAACTAAAATTTACTCAACTTTATTGCTACGTGATTTGTTATCACGCCGTTTCACAGGAAGTCACTGGAACTTCTGATTTGCATCAAATCTCACATGATTGGGGTCTGCCCCTCTGCATATTCAGATACACATTTAAGGGTGCTTTCACACTAGGGGCTCGATCCCAGATCCGAGTGTACTTGAGCCGAAAGTCCGGTTCGTTTGAGTAGTGTGAATGCAAACGAATTGCATCTGGAAACCGGGCCCACTTGGGGTGGTGGTCTCTGGTGCTATTCAAGTGGACTCGGCACTGTTTGGATGAGATGTGAATGCAACCGCGCTCGGATACGGGACAGAGCGCCGTATCACCTTTATGACGTCATTGTAAAAACTAAACTTCTTTCCACAGCGCAGCAGTTTGTTCACATTTTCTCCTGAATAAAGGGCGGGAATCATCAGAATCCAGTCAATAAACGGTCTGTTGTGACTCACCTTACAGATGAACACAAGTTGGAGTCACTGAGATGAGATGCAAAGGCAATAAAAACCCATTTAATCCTCTGAGCTGTAGTAGATGTGCAGATACAAAGAGCGAAGTTGCTGGCATCTTAAAACGTGATTTTAAATCATCCATGGCTGCAGGATGGACTTTTTTGCCGGGTCAAAACAAAAACAATCTTCGCTCAGGTCATGACCCCAGTGATTGCCATGGTAGCTTCTTCTTTTTTCTCCTCCTTTGCGGGGTTGTAAACCAGCTATGTGCATACCGCCACCTGCTGTTTCAGACCGAGTAAATACGCAAGTGGGCCTGGGCATGTCGCTAGTGTGAAAGCACGCCAGTGGGGGGAAGGGGGAGAGGGAGGAATTGCGCCGCGGTGCGGTTCGACACAACTGGGCCTAATGTGAAAGCGCCATAAATGTGTATTACCTGTTTTGCCAATGCACCACCTACTGTAAGAAAGCTGCAGTCACAACATGCACAGGACTGCCCCTCCGTGCTGCTTGCAGGCTTCATTATAATTTTTTCCAAATGATTTTTTTGGCCAGTCAATTAAGAATATTGTTGGAACATTTCCCGTCCCAGTACATCTGCATGCATTTAAATAGCAATCTGTAGCCAAAATGCACAAGTCATACGGAACATAAAAAAACATTAGTGAGTGCTTGGAAAGATCAGGTGCACACAGGTGGCCTTGATGAATACAGAAGTAATTTGGGAGGTAAATTTGCCTTCTGTGGCTGATGATCTCAAAGCATTATCAATATTGCCATCTGTCATGCAAAACATCTCTTATTTCAGTTTTTCCACTCTGATAGATATTAGCAATGTCACGGACCCACATACATAAAAGTGCCAGTGCTCATAGTGCCAGGAACCAGTGAAGAGCAGTCAGTGGGTCTGGAGACATCACTACGAAAATCTGCTGACAAGGTGAGTGTTCATTTCACGCCTCATGAGTTTGAGCTCATGGAGAAAAGCTGAATCTTGCCTAAAGAGGGAAGCATGCCTGTCAGACTTGAGTTGGAACTGATTTTTAGACTGAATTCTCATGAAATTTAATGCCGACATCCTTGCTTGAAACCATAAAATTTTTTTGCAGGTGTTTTGGTTTTAATTTTCCATCTCATGCTTTCCTTATGTCTAATATTATGTTCTAAAAACCAGTACATGACACGTCAGCGTCACTTGTTCAGTGTTTTTGTGCCAGCTTATATGTCACTGATCATCAGCTGGCAGCCCGGCTGATTAGATTCAGAAAGGCAGGAAAAGAAGAAGTTGTGGTTTTAAGAGTATCTTTTGGCTTTAAATGTCTGCAGCTGTTAAAACCACCCCAAAGGCAATTAATATTCACATAGTTTTAGAATGACTTCACATTTGATCTGTTTTTACAGAAATTCACTTGTCAGCCATTTTTAGTGAATATTAAAAACAATGTGTTTAAAGTGGCAAAAATGGCCAGATAAAGTGGTGGAGAGGGGTTAGAGAGTGGCAAAAATGGGTGATAAGATCTAAATGGGTTGTGAAAGGGCACAAAGGGACAAAAAACGTGCAGGAAAAGTGGTGAGAAGAGGTTAAAATGTGGCAAACCATTAGTATCAAAGGATAAAGAGGGCAAAAAGTAAATCAAAAATGGGTGAAAAGTGGTAAAAATGGTGACAAAAATAATGAAAAGTGGCAAAAATAGACAAAAAGGGGCAAAAATGGAGAAAAGGAGGGATAAGACAGGCAAGAAAAGTGATTTAAAGGAGTTAAAGAATGGCAAAAAGTTGGGTTAAAGAGGCAAACATGGTCAAAAAGTATCAAAAATGGGTGAAAAGTGGCAAAATGGTGCAAAAATAGCCAATGGCAAAGTAGTGAAAAGGCAGGAAAGTGGGTTAAAGAGTGATTAAATAGCAAAAATGGGTTAAACATGGCACAAACTGTTGCAGAAATGGCAGAATGAAGCAGTGAAATAGTGAGAAGTGTTAAACATGAGTTCATATTGGTGCTAAATCATACTAGTTGGGGGCCAATTCTTTGGGATTTTCAGGAGCCAATCCTGTGGGCATGCCTGTCTCCTTGTGGTCTACAGCATTGTATATTTGGATAGATCTCATTGATAATGCCTAAAAATGTCTTGCATTTTGAAAGAAAATGCAAATACTAATAAAAAAATATGTTGATCAGCACAAAATATAGATTTAATTTTTCTTTATTTGGAAGTCCGGCCCCAGGAGACTCTGTCTAGACTAAATCTGTACATTTGTATATTTGTGCAAAGGTACTTGATGACCTCTGTAATATGAAGTAGAATATTCTGAATATGAAATAAAGGATAAAAATGATCTTCATCATAGGCTTTGATGACAAACTTTCAGAAATAATTCTACAGAATGTTTGTTTCCCAGGTCTCAACCTGAACACAGCTGAGATGTCAAACTCGTCTCTTGACTTAGGACTAAATGAGTGCTTAAACTCCACCGCCAGCTTGGCTATTGGCATTGGAATCAATGTCATCAAAGTGCTTCTTGTCTTCCCTCTCTACATTTTCATCCTCTATCTGGGTCTCCAGCAATGGAGGACGCAACACTCCTTCACATCAGCCAGCCACTCTGACGTCTTCACCTACCACACGGCTGTGTTTGAGTTCTTCTGGCTCATCGCTGTGATGTTTCACTTTTGGGCTGTTACCAGTGAACAGAAGTGGGTTTTGTTGAGCTACTATTTTTTCAACGTCTCGTGGTACGGAGAGAACTTCCTCCACGTCCTGACCTGTGTGGAGCGCTACCTGGCTGTGGTCCATCCCATCGTCTACATGAGGCTGAGGAATGCTCGAGGGGTCAGGATCAGGAACATCAGCATCGTCTGTGTTTGGGTCCTGTCTGTTGTTTGCACTGTTCTAATTTCAGTGTACTATGACCCCAAGATGCCCGTCCCTTTAATCACACCCTTTGCCCTCTGCCTACCTCCTGTCTCTTTCTGCAGCCTCTCTGTTCTCTATGTCCTGGTCCGTCCTGGACCTGGAGATGGAGTCCAGGACAGGGAGCGGGTTGACCAGGCAAAGCTACGGGCGTTTGTCACTATTACAGCCATACTAGTGGTTCTGTTGTTTTGGCTTGGAGGGATTTTTATCGCCCATATTCTATTCACACTTCTTCATGTGAGCAGTAGTGTCAAATGTGTGGTGGTTTCATGTGCATTCATCTTTAATCTTCCCTGTGCTTTAGTCTTACCTCTGCTGTATCTCCACAGGGCAGGAAAACTCTCACTTCACTGGCAAACAAATTAAGATTTACTTTAGAGTGCATACCAAATCATGGCAGTGTGTTCTCTGCACCCTGCCAAACCTGGGGTCCCTGCTTTTACAGCTGAGAGGCAGAATAGATACAGATGCATTGTTTTTGACAGATTTACCCACAGTGAAGAAATTCCACAGGTTTTGAATGTCCTACGAAAACTACATTACGTTTTAGTCTACTTTTAGTCACCTTGATGAAAAATAAACTTAGTTTTTGTCAGTTTTAGTCATCACAGATCTATTTTTGTCAGTCTTAGTCTAGTTTTAGTCATCACAGATCTATTTTTGTCAGTCTTAGTCTAGTTTTAGTCATCACAGTTCTACTTTTGTCAGTCTTAGTCTAGTTTTAGTCATCACAGATCTATTTTTGTTAGTCTTAGTCTAGTTTTAGTCATCACAGATCTATTTTTGTCAGTCTTAGTCTAGTTTTAGTCATCACAGATCTATTTTTGTTAGTCTCAGTCTAGTTTTTGTCATGGAAAAAAGGCTGTTCGCGAGCATTTTCAGTCATAGTTTTAGTGGATGAAATTAACACTGGCATGAATTAGAATATGAGAGTGCAACAAGCTTCATGTTATAAAGGAGGTAGCTGGGGTGGAGGAGGTTAAGCTTTGCAAGCAGCAGCAGCAGCAGCTTGGTCTATCAGCATTATGCAAGCAGGGATTAGTGAGATGTACATCATATTTAACCCTTGTGCTCTCCTCTGGCATTTTTGGCCATTTTTCTCAACTTTTTTTTTTTTTTTTTTTTAACGTGTGATCATTTTGTCAGTTTTACAGCTTGTGTCATGAATTTTTACAGGAACTTTTCTTTCTAGTTAAATTTTTGAAATCCAACATGTTTCACTCTTAAATGTCATTCATACTCTCTCAGTGAATTTACTACCCTCTGGACACCTTCGAGTCAAAAATGTACACGTACAAAAAACTGCTATTAAATCACCATGCATCAATATTTGTTCCTCCTTTTTTCATAAATTTCTTTAAAAACGTCAGACGTTCTCAAAACTACCAAACATTCAATCATTTGTAAGATTTTAACCCTTTAAATGCCAGTTTGATTATTTGAAATATTTTATTTTTTACTACAAAAAACTCAAAAAGTGAATTCTTTTCCATAAAATTAATAGTGGAAAGATGGGGCTTTGGTGCTGATGAGAGTCTTGGATGGGTCAAAGATTCCAACAAAATTGATTTTATTGCAATTATATTTTTTTTGTAGTGCCAGCTTTAACATTAGGGCACCCTCTGGACACCTTCAAGGCAAAAATGTACACGTACAAAAACACTGCCATTAAATCAGCATACATCAATATTTGTTTCTACTTTTTTTCATAAGTCTCTTTAACATCACCATCAGCAATAAAACTATATAATTATACCATAAACAGTTATTCATGTTTTGACCACCTCTGCAACCCCCACCATGTCCCCACCCTGGTTACCGTGAGGAAAAGCACCGGCTTCGGTATGTGCTGCTTGTGGACTTTCATGGCACACGGAGTCACTGTGGCTCCGACGCACTGCTGGTCTCGGTCTCACCGAATGACTGAACGTCATCGTCACAGGGGTGAATATTCCTCTATTCCTCCCAGCATTGTGAGTATTCTCGCTACAATTTGCTCTCTTTCTCTCTTTTACGCTCCGACTACAACCACTTCTACCACTTCCTCATCTCCTTAACTAGTGGTGCGTCTTCAAACTCTCTTTCTTCAAAACTTTGAATAGAAACACACCCACAAATGGAAAAATTGGAAGTCCCAAGCGGAAGTTTCTTCTTCGTGTTGGACTCAGCTGCCAGTGTTTGCCAGTCTTTATTTTTTTTTTTAAGATTTATTTTTGGGCATTTTTGTGCCTTTATTAGATGGGGAGGATAGTGGATAGAGTCGGAAACAGGGTCAAGAGTGGGGGAGAGACATGCAGTAAAGGGCCTCAGGCCGGATTCAAACCTGGGCCTTTAACCCGCCTTTAACCACTAGGCCACCTGCTCCCCTTTGTCAGTCTTTTTTGTACCTCAGCCTAACCCTTGGTGCTGGATCTCAAATATATCACCTTCCCCACTGCCTTACCCTGAACCTAGTAGTAACAACATTAGGCACCATATTTGCAGCTACAGCCCGTTTAATTCAGCAATGTTGCTTGTCGCAATTTTGCGACTTTGGCGCTGAAAGGGTTAAGAGGGAGAGTGTGATGTTTTAAAGGAGGGCCTGAGGGTTAAAAAAGTGTTAAAGAATTTTTCATAGACATTTTAGGTCAATTCTTTGAAATTTTAGAGAGTTTATGTCGATGTTAGACTTCATTTCAGACAAACTGAGCTTTTAAACTCATCAGGTCCCACTGGCTCCAAACAGTGGCAGAAACTTTAGTAAGTATTCCAAATAAAGCTCAGGTCTCTGGAGGTTAAAATGAGTTCACACACATCTAAATAGTAATGTGCAGCCAAAATGCAGAAGTTATAAAACCTCTGACATTATTAAGTGCTGACAGAGTTCAGGTGCACACAGGTGGCCGTGATGAATGTAGGAATAATGTGGGAGGTGAATTTGCCTGCTGTAACTGACAGCCTCAAACAATCATAAACATGCCATCTGACATGCAAAACATCTGCTTTCCTGTCGCTCTGATAAATCTGCATCAGTAAAATCACAGGTGCTCATAGGGTCAGGAGGCAGTGAAGAGCAGTCAGTGAGTGTGGAGACATCAGAGGAGGACCATCACTGAGAAGAACAGCTGACCAGGTGGGTGTTTGTGAGCCTCATGAACTTCACCTGTAGTTAGACTGACTTTTTCAACATATTCATAGTCTTTTTAAATTTAAATCATGTCACATGATCATCATCATAGGCGTTGATGACAAAAGTAATTCTACAGAATGTTTCTGTTTCCCAGGTCTCAACCTGAACACAGCTGAGATGTCAAACTCGTCTCTTGACTTAGGACTCGATGAGTGCCTAAACTCCACCGCCAGCTTGGCTATTGGCATTGGAATCAATGTCATCAAAGTGCTCCTTGTCTTCCCTCTCTACATTTTCATCCTCTGTCTGGGTCTCCAACAATGGAGGACGCAACACTCCTTCACATCAGCCAGCCACTCTGACGTCTTCACCTACCACACGGCTGTGTTCCAGTTCATCTGGCTCATCGCTGCGGTGTTTCATTTTTGGGCTTTTACCAACGAACAGAAGTGGGTTTTGTTGAGCTACTTATTCCTCACCATCTCCTGGTACGGGGAGAACTTTTTCCACATCCTGACGTGTGTGGAGCGCTACCTGGCTGTGGTCCATCCCATCGTCTACATGAGGCTGAGGAATGCTCGAGGGGTCAGGATCAGGAACGTCAGCATCGTCTGTGTTTGGGTCCTGTCTGTTGTTTGTAGCGTCCTGGTTACTCATTATCACCACCCCAAGCTGCCTGTCCCATTCATGATCCCCTTTGCCCTCTGCCTACTTCCTGTGGCCTTCTGTTCCCTCTCTGTTCTGTATGTCCTGGTCCGTCCAGGACCTGGAGATGGAGTCCAGGACAGGGAGCGGGTTGACCCAGCAAAGCTGCGAGCGTTCTTCACTATAACAGCCATACTGGTGGCTCTGTTGTTTTGGCTTGGAGGGATTTTTATCGCCTATTTCCTCTTCTTAATACTCGATGTGAGAACTAGTGTCAAATGTGTGGTGATATCATCTGCGTTTGTGTTTAATCTGCCCTGTGCTTTAGTCTTACCTCTGCTGTATCTTCACAGGGCAGGAAAACTCTCACTCTGCTGTCTAAAAAACGTGAAATGAGGAAAGTTTAGCTTTTTTTGTTCACAGCTGAATTATAAAACCATTTTTCTGATCATGTCAAACTCAGATAGGCGAAATGCAAAAATACTATTTTGCATGTTTACCAGTCTTTATTGGTATCCCATTCCTGACGCCATTTGTTGTAAACGGTTTAGTTGGTAATAACCAGATCAGCCGACTGTTGTTGGAGAACATCAGGTTAGGACTTGTTGAGTTCACTTGAGTCTTTGTGGGCAGTAGTGAATCGATAAGTTCAGCATCTTTTATCACATTTAAACCTTCACGCGCCCCTTTGTACCATTTTGGGACAATTTCACTTTTGCCTCAACACCATTTTATGAGTTTTCAAGCCTCAGGCATGATGTTAAAGTCTTAACCATTCAGGTCATTAAAGCATTTTGAACTTGAACTACCCTCTAAGTAATCTTAGCAGCATAAAAGGATGATCTAGCAGGTTTAAATACAGTATACTTCTCTTTTCTGTTTTCAGACAGACATAAGTCTCATCTGTAGTATTTTCATTCATCTCATTGATTCTGGATATTTTGTACATCGTTCCCTACATCCCATGAGTGACGCCTTAAATGAAAATAATTAATGTAGATTTCCAAACTTTAACCTCATAGTTTTATTTGCTTTTTTCAACTTTTTAGATCTATTTCATGTATGACAGGTACTTTATCAATAAAATTAAGTGTTTTTTTTTGTTTCAGATGATTTTTTTTTTTGGGTAATAGCAGTGATAAGACATGGAGATATGTTTGGAGATTAAATTTACACCTGAGGATCAGAATCACTCATATGAACCTCTCGTAAAATTATTGAACTCTTAGTTTTAGTGTAATAAACTAAACTTAGTGTTAACCCCTTAAAGCCTGAAAACACAAATAATAGCCAGAAAATTCTCATTTTTTGGAACTGAAATGTTCATTTAACTTTCTACTGAAATTTGTAAAAATCCAAATTTTCATAATATTTAACAATTTTATTTTTAGTATCTCATTTTATTCATGAGGTGTTTTTGGTTACTGATTATCCACTTGAGGGCATTTTTATCATTTATCAGATTGTATTTATAAGGTTTTTTGAGTAATTTATTGAGCATATTGATTAGATAGAGGTATCATAAAAGTATGTATCAACTATTCAACAACAGGCGTTAAGGGGTTAATGCTGAATGAATGTATTTAAATCTGTTGGGTAGATATATACAGTGCTAAACAAATGTATTAGACCACCCTAACCCTAACCAAAGTAAAGCCCTTTTCACACCGCCGTGGGGTTACTACCCTGAAAACCGCCTCCCTGCCGGAGAAGTCCCCTGAAATGCAGAGCGCTTTTTAAAGCGGCTGCTGCCGCCGCGGTATGAGGCAGCAATGACCTCGAGGTGCTTTGGTGAACGTCACAGCAGAGCCCACCCACAAGTCCATCATACACCCCTCCCCAAAAACACGTAGAGTACCTCACAATCTCCGTATATTAACATGTATAATGTACTATAAAACAAAGGGAAAAATACGGTTCCGTCATCAAAATAATTCCCCCTAGAAAATATGTTTCAGTGGTTGGTTCCACAATATTTCTTGTAGTTATCTTTGTACGATGGTAGCTGTGTTGTAGAGCTCAGGATATTCATGATACACCAGTATTATGAGCTCCTCCATTTTTTGCTGAAGTCTGCTTTTTCCGGGTTCTCTCTCTCCTTGGCTGCGGCCAGAAAGTTCAACACGCTGAACTCCGAGTGGCAGGGCAAAATCTGTGCGCGTTCACGTGGGCGGCAACCGCTTCTGAGTCCTACCGCCGCGGTTGAAACCGCTTCCCGTTTGCTGCCCGTCCCTCATTAAAATGACTGGAGGTGGCGAGTTGCCGCGCGGCGGTGTGAAAAGGGCTTAAGGTTTACGCCACAGCTGCCCTAAATTAACAGCATTGGTAATTACCAAAATCAGTTCTTATGTTTCTGCAATGGTTAATACACTAATATGTAGAAGCTCTTTAACCCAAACGATATTTTTAATCCTAAAATAGAATTATTATTGTTATCCATGAATTTTTAAAATTTACTGATTAACAAAACAACTGAAAAAATAGTAAAGCACATTAATATTTCTTGATTAATATGTCAAATTATAGTAATTTACTGTCATTCCTGAACAGAAAATGAGTTTTAGTGCTTGAATGTTATGCTGTTATGTGAGCTGGCTCAAATTTGGGTGAATTCAGTTTGAAATTCCTCATTCCTGTTCAAAATGGTAAAACGTGGAGAGCTGACTGAAAATGAAATCATTATTATGTTTTCTCGTTTTCTCGTTTTTATGACAGGATGTCTAATAAATTTCTTAAGCACTGTATATATGTATGTATATATATATATATATATATATATATATATACGTACACTGTATATATGCAACATTTTATTAAGAGAAAACTTTTTTCACAATTCCAATGAGTAAAACTGTGTTTCAAATAAATCAAACTAAAACTAAATAAAGAGTTGATCAAGTATCTTCCCATAATTTACATTGTATTGTATCATTTTGCATTAAAAGTGTGTTGATGCTATTTTGCAAATAGCTTGTCATTGTTTTTTGCAGTTTCTTTGCACAACGGGCTCAAAATTCATTCACTTCTAACAGCATTAGTTTCATTCAATAAATGTAGCTTTTACATTTTACAGTCTCCTCTGTTGTTGCTCTGGGATTTATTTTGTTATCACTCTTTTTCTGAATAAAATCATTTACTGGGGGCGAGCTCATTTAAAAATCTAAAGATAAGACAGGTGTAGATCTTGGTTGGGTAACTGTCAAAGTCTAAAATGTTATCACTGCTAATTATACTGCAGTTATGGAAATGAAACAGTTTCCTGTCCAGGATTTAGACCATCTTTTTACACAGAGATGTGGTGGGTTTTACTGGACTTGTATGTGACCAGGTTATTCAACAGTTTGTTGTTACACAGCTGACTGTGTAGTGAGAACAGGTCTAATATGATGATTTGCCAAATTCAACTTTATACACAGCAAAATCTAGACTAGAAAACATTTTACTAAAAATAGTAAAATTTACTGTTTTTCATGTATTTATTACCGGCCACTGCCAGAGTTGGAGTAAAAACAGATAAATGCTGCTGGAGTGAAACTTTAGCCACGCCCACTTAAGCTTTAACTCAGCTCCATCACTCATGGACGCTCACAGCTGCAGATCGTTTGCTGTCCCAGCTGCAGATAATCACTGACAATCAAGACCTGGTAGTGAGCTCTCACACACCTGTGGACGACAGCTTCTTACCAGGTAACCTGGCTCCTCTTCAAACTTTGAAGCTTTGGCTCTTTTGGTTTGTCAAACTCTCCACCACCATCAGCACTGTTGTTCTACAATAAACTTCTTTAACTGCTCCTGGGTTTGAGTCATCACAGTTGTTTCTGTAATATCAGAAGACTACGTCTAATACTTTTATCTATGCCAAAACCCTTTTTGTTGTTCTTCTATTTATAGGTAGAAGGGCAGCAGAATTATCTATTAGGAGGAAAATGTAGCTCTGTATAATGAGGAAGATTCATCTCTTTACAGTAGCACCTCTACATAAGCGTCTATATGGAGAAGAGATTATTCTATAATAAGTAGAAAACATTTCTGTAAGGAGTCAGTGACTGCAGAGTTGTTTTTATTTCCTTCATCATGGAGTACATAATCATCAGTTAGAGTTAACCCTCAGGGATCACTTTAATTTACCACCCTTTAAAGAAACTGAGGACAAAAATGTCCACTTCCAAAAAACTGCTAGAAAAACCTAGTTTTTTTTTTTCTTTTTTCTTAAAAAAACTTCAGCTGTGCTCAAAACTACCAAACATCCAATCATTTTGAGGATTTTAAATGCCAGTTTGATCACTTAAAGTCAATGTTGTTTTTTTATGAAAATGGAGAAATGGCTGATTTCAGTGATGAATAGGAAAAATGACAAATTTGACTGTTTTTCTCAACAATGAAACCATAACATAACAGAATGCACGATCATATCATGTAAAGGCTATGAGATCAGAAATGTGGACAAAAACATTTCATTGACTCCCATTCAAACCACAAATGACTCAAAAGGGTAGGAAATTTTAAACCAGATGCTACACAAAAACTAAAAATGCATCAAAGTCAATATTTTGGCTAATGTTTGACATATTCAGGACTGATTTAAAAAACACCCCTATCCCCCCAACGTTAGTTATCTGGAAAATAATTACTGTTTTGTGTGTTTTTTAAGAAAAAATATTCCCATCCTGTAATCAAACTGGCATCTAAAGGGTTAAAAGCATGAAAATTATTCAATTATCAATTGTTTTAATTAGAACTGAAGTTGATCAAAAGATTTGACCAAAAAAGCAGAAAAAAGTTTGAATGTATACTAATTTTATTGCCGTTTTTGGAAGTGGACGTTTTTGTCCTTAATGACTTGAAAGAGTAGTAAATTTTAAACCAGATGCTACATAAAAACTAAAAATGCATCAAAGTCAATATTTTGGCTAATGTTTGACATACCTAGGACTCATTAACCCCCCCCAACATTATTAATCTGGAAAATATTACTGTTTAGTGTGTTGTTTTTTAGATAAAAAATATGACCATCCTGTAATCAAACTGACATTTAAAGGGTTAAAAGTGTACAAATTAATCAATTATCAATTGTTTTGATCAGAACTGAAGCTGATCAAAAGATTTGACCAAAAAAAGCAGAAAAAAATAGGATATATACTAATTTTATTGCTGTTTTTGGAAGTGGACGTTTTTGTCTTTAATGACTTGAGAGAGTAGTAAATTTTAAACCAGATGCTACATAAAAACTAAAAATGCATCAAAGTCAATATTTTGGCTAATGTTTGACATGTCCACACTGGATTTAAAAATAATGCCCCAGCCATCCAACATTTGGTTGAATGAAGATATCAAATTTTTTTTTTTTTTTTTAATAAAAAACTACATTGACTTTAAGTGATCAAACTGGCATTTAAAGTGTTAAAATCAAAATGAGTGAATTTTTGGTAGTTTTGAGCATAGCTGAAGTTGTTTGAGAGATTCATGCAAAAAACAACAACAACAACAACAACAACAAAAAAAAAAAACCCATACAAAACAAACAAAAAAAAAAAACAAAACAAAACAAAAAAAAAAAAACAGAAAAAATCTTAATCCTTTAAGTTTTTAAAGCAGTTTTTTGGAAGTGGACATTTTTGTCCCTAATGGCTTTAAAGGGCAGTAAATTAGTTTCACAGTGTTCCCCTGAACTTTAAGGGCAATTTAAATTTGAATTCAAAAGTTTGCCCAGAAAGAAACTTTGTTACAGAAAATTGGACGGTATGCACTAACACAGCCAACATGGTGAGCAGAGAAAGATGAAAAAAAATTTCCCAAATGGACAAAAATGTCCCTGGTGATGCCTGAGGGTTAAATTAAAAACCCTTTTCAAGCAGAGTGAATTTCACTCCTCATAGACTGGGACCAAATGTTAGAATTTTCAGAGAAAATTTTAGTTCATCTTGAGTTAAATGTACTCAGGTAAATTTACTGTGGAGCATTAGAGATTTCTTAACGTGGTCTTTAAAAGTCAAAGTTAAGTCAAAAATGATGAACTGTGGATGCATGTAGGTGGCTGTGGTTCAGTGAAACTGGGGCTGTATAAAATGTTTTGTCCTTTTAAATTTATAGTCAGTTAAATAGAGAAAAGACTCACATTTTTATATCCTTTCTATTATGCTTTGACAATTGGTAATCACAGCTACTGTGCTTAACTCAGCTCTTTTTTAAAGTGTTAATACTGATCAAATTTAAACGCTGTATCAGGAATGATAACACATTTATGATCCTCCATGCTGCCAAACTTCTACAGATCATTAACAATCATTTTATTATGATTACGTCTGAAATAACCTGGATGCCCACAGGTGCTTGTGTTGACTTACTGATGCGATAGGGAAATGTGCTGCCTGCTGCGTTTAATTGACCAGAACCATCATTAGTATGTGATTCAACATGCAAAGCTTCTGCTTCTCTGGACATGACATCCTTAGTGTCACACACACACATCAGCGTTTATTTGGATCAGGGAAAGGTAAAGAGTGTTCAGTGTGTGTGGAGAGCTCAGAGATGGATGATCTTTAACAACACCTGCTGAAAGGTAAGTGTTTATTGTTGATTCAGTCCTGAAGAATTCCTTTAACATCCTGATGCATTTGACCTGAGAGATGAAAATGTCAGCTTCCCTCAAACTGCTGCAGAAATATTCTACATTAATAGTTTTTACTCTTTAAACGAGTTAGATTTTAAAAACTACTTTGGCCTGAGATATACATATCAGAAATCAATCATATTTATTTGGGGGTTTAACCCTTTAGAGGCCAGTATGTTTACATAACTCCACAGTTTTTATTGAAAATAACAATAATAATAAAATTACTGAAAAGCAGTATTTGCTTATGCTTCTTATCAGGGCCTAAGATAGGTCAATGATTATGAGCAATATTGATTTAAAAAAAAATCAATTTATATTTTAAAATCTGATACCATAAAAACAAACAAACAAACAAACAAACAACAACAACAACAACAAAAAAAAAAAAACAGTGCATCAAAATCAATGTTGCTTCCAATCAGTGACACAGCTCAGGCCCTGTAAATAAAAATAGGCAAAAACTCTCTGAAATATATATAGAAATTATTATGATGGTTGTTTTAATCAAAAAAGAAAAACTGTGTAGTTGTTTAAATATACTGGCATTTAAAAAGTTAACCCTTTATAGACCCCAATGTTAAAATAACCCCTCAGCTGTTTTAAATTAAAATAAATAAAAATATAAAATAATCTACATAAAATCCATTTCAAGAAGAACAGGCCTTAGATGGGCCAATGCTTGTCAGCAACATTGATTTTAATACGTTTTTATTTTTTTCTAGTGTCGGGTTTGAAACAGAAAATCTTACTCTCTAAGTCCTAATGACAAAAAATGTCTGCTTCCCAAAAGTGCATTAAAAATGTCACATATTAATATTTTTTCACCTTAAGGAAGTCAGTCTGTGAAAACTACCTCACCCTGAAATAGACATATCCAGCATTAATTCCATTTTATTTAGATTTTAACACCCAGAAATATGACTGATTTCTGACATGTATATTTCAGGCTCAAGTAGTTTTAAAAGATTGACTCGCTAAAAGTGGAAAAAATAATGTACTTTTTTTTTACAGCTGAGGAGACTTTTTTTGTTGTCAGGACTTAAAAAAAAATCTGATACTCTAAAATAAACAAACAGACAAACAATAGAAAAAAAAGCATCATCATCAATGTTGCTTCCAATCATTGATACATCTCAAACCCTGTAAATAAAAATAAGCAAAAACTCCTTGAAACACATCTATGGAAATTATTATGATGGTTGTTTTAATCAAAAAGTAAAACTGTGTAGTTGTTTAAATATACAGGCATTTAACGGGTTAACCATTTACAGGCTGTTAAAAAGAACTCCCCAGTTTTTTAAATATAAAAAAAAAAATCATAATTTACATAAAATATATTTCAAGACGTACTGGCGTACAGTGTTTTTTATCAGGGCCTGAGAGAGGTCAATAATTTTCAGCACCATTGATTTTAATGTGTTGTTATTTTTTCTACAGTGTCAGATTTGAAACAGAAAACTCACTCTTTAAGTCCTAATGACAAAAAAAATCAGCTTTCCAAACGTGCTTTCAACAACAATATATATTATTTTTTCCATTTCAAACAAGTCAGTCAGTTAAAACTACTTCAGCCAGAAATATACATATCAAATATTAATTCGATTTTTGGGGGGCTTTTAACCCTTTAAAGACCATTATGTTTCAACATTTACTACCCTTGCAGAAAACAACAAAATTTTGATACATGCTTTGAATGGGAAAAAAAGTAGCGCCATCTGGTGGACAGATAAATAGAAATTAATAAGTGAAACCTAGTAGTCTAAAATGAAATTCTAACATAGAGGACTGGTTTAGTTTATGTTCAGATAAATGGATCAAAAATCTAATTTTCAATGGTTTTCAATGGGACATTTTTGGTCCTTAGGAACAAATGTGTCGGTTTTTGTGTAGATTAGCCTTTGAGGCTTATTTAATGAAGATGGAAAACCTAAAAGTTTTAAAAATAAGTATCCTCTGACACACCTGACTACATTCATTAAACACTAGCACAATGGCTTGAAATTAAAAACAAAACTAAGGGGCACAAAATGTCCCTCGGTTCCCTCAAAGGTTAGTGAATTTCACCTTTTAGGGAAAAATTTTATTTGGTAAGAATTCGTGTCTGAATTATCTCAACTTCAGGAATAGGTTCCATGCAATTTTATTTTTTTATTGAGGTCTCTAATTTCCCATAATTTTTCCAAAACTAAACTAACAGTCAGCCACATCTGTATGTTATTTTTGAGTTCATACCACCAATGCTTCCTCCGTAGGGTAAAACTCAGGTCTTCGTTTTTATTTTGATGTGATTTCTCAGTTCAATTCTTATCTTTTCTTTCCATCTTCAGATCTGAACCTGCAAACGATGGATATGTCCGATAACTCTTCTGATTCATCACCCCCTAACTGCCTCAGCTCTACAGAAGCTAATTTTCTGGGAGTATCTGTGAATGTCACCAAAGCCGCCCTTCTCCTCCCTCTCTACACCTTCCTCCTTTATGTCGTTCTCCAAAAACGGAGGCAGCATCACTCCTCCATCACAGCCAGCCACTCTGACGTCTTCACCTACCACGCTGCTGCTTTCCAGTTCATCTGGCTCATTGCTACAACACTTCATGTCTGGGATTCTGTGACTGGAAAAAAGCATTTTGTTTTGGTCTACTACTTCCTTTGCATCTCTTGGTACGGCGAAAACTTCCTCCACGTCCTGACCTGTGTGGAGCGCTACCTGGCTGTGGTCCATCCCATCGTCTACATGAGGCTGAGGAATGAACGAGGGGTCAGGATCAGGAACATCAGCATCGTTTGTGTCTGGGTCCTTTCTGGTGTTTGTAGCACCCTTGTTTCTCTGTACTATGACCCTAAAACGCCTTTCCCATTTATCACACCCTTTGCCCTCTGCCTACTTCCTGTCTCTTTCTGCAGCCTCTCTGTTCTCTATGTCCTGGTCCGTCCAGGACCTGGAGATGGAGGCCAGGACAGGGAGCGGGTTGACCCAGCAAAGCTGCGAGCGTTCTTCACTATTACAGCCATATTGGTGGTTCTGTTGTTTTGGCTAGGAGGGATTTTTGTGGCCTATGTTCTCTCCTTAGTAGTTGATGTGAGCATTAGTGTCAAATGTGTGATGTTGACATATGCATTCATGTTTAATCTTCCCTCTGCTTCAGTTTTACCTCTGCTGTTTCTTCACAGGGCAGGAAACCGACACTGTTGTGTCGACAAAGATGAGCACAGACTATCCTTGAACACAGATGTTTTACGGAAGTGCATTATTATGAGTAGAACATCTGAGGGTTCTTTGTTATACCACATTAGTTTCTGTTTTTACGTGCACTTGACCAGTCTTTGCTGTAGTGATATCCCATTCCTGACACCAATGTTTTGTAAATGATTAAAGGCCCATTTGTACTCCCTTTACGTACGAGAAATGTATACGTCCTTTTCAAAAAGTGTGTTAGAGTGAGCCTCCCCTAAGAAGAAATTGTTCATTCGGTGGACCCCCACCCACAAAAAGGATTGAAATTGAAAATAAAAAAGTAAAAAAACATTTCAACAACTTTGCCTTTAAATACCACTTTTTTGCCCATTTTGACCTTTTTTTTTCAACTTTGACCCCATTTTTGCCCCTTTATTACCATTTGTCTCCCAAGTTTCACCTATCTAAGCTACCATTTGTTGTTAAATACCACTTTTTTCCTAGTTTTTGCCCATTTTAGCCACTTCTTTTTGCCACTTTTATCCCATTTTTGCCTTCTTTCACCATGTGTTTGTCACTTTGCAACCATTTCAGCTACACTTTGTCACTAAATTCCAGTTGTTTCCTCTTTTTTTGCCCGTTTTTGCCACTCTTGACTGCTTTTTGACCATTTTAGTCACTTTCCAGTCATTTTTTTTGGTCACTTCTCACCCATTTCTTCTACTTTCTGACCATTTTTTCCACCTTTTCTCCCCATTTTCGCCCCTTTCACCCATATTTTGCTGCTTTTTGACCATTTTACCACCTTTAACCTATTTTTATTGCTACATCAAGCTGTTTTTGCCACTTTTCACCTCTTAGATTGTGGCTCTTGCAAAGGTATTTTTCAACAATTTGGCTCTTTGGTTGAGAAACGCTGCTCTATAGCATAGTCCCTATAGTAACTATAAGTCTATCTATTTTGCTCCATGCACAGCAGAGGTTAGCAAAGCAAATCACCTTTTTTTCAGGTTTATGGTTCTGCGCCTCCCTGAAGCTCTTTGAAAACCGATCATTTCCAAGAGGAACTGGAAAATGAGGGTCTGCTGGGTTGACTTACCTTGCCTGCTACCACCGCAACTCGACCCTGGATAAACGGAAGAAGATCAGCAAAATTGGTCAACTTATCTTTCTCAATAAAGTTATACAACAACTTGATAATTGAGGCAGTTTCTGTAATTAAAATGTGATTTTGTTGATGAAAATGTTGGAAAATGCTGACTTAATGGATGAAGTCATTGTTTCAGAATATCCAAATGCAATGCTGTGCAATGATAACCAACTATCCCCGCAGTTGTTATTAAATGCCCTTAGAAAAATGTAGTTTCATCCACTGGGCTGGTTCCACTAAAATAACACTGCGAAAGGAAGATTTGCATGCTGGGATTTATTGACCAGACATGATAAATATAATCAGACATGCAAAACATCTCAGAATTGACTTGACTTATGAACATCAATATCACACATGCAAACACATCGAGGTTTACATGGATCAGGGGCTGGTGAGGATGAGGCTGTGAGGCTGGAGGGATCAGAGAAGGGTTATCGTTACGACCTGCTGGTGAGGTGAGTGTTTACCGATGACTCAGTGATTTTTCAGCTGGACAAAAGTATGAAAGTGTACTTCCCTTCAGGGTGTAGTTGTCAAGGTCTCTAATTTTCCATCTTCACACCAAGCTATGAAAAAGTTCTATCTAATGTTTTAGTGCTAATGAAGACATGTTCGTGAGCTACATGGTTAAGGTGTCTTATCTTTCTTTTCCTAAGATCTCACCCTGCAAACAATGGATCTGTCAGATAACTCCTCGTCTGGTTCAGTCCCCTATGACTGCTCCAACCCCAAAGACCTTTATGGACTTGGTATAGCAGTCACTGTCACCAAAGCGGCCCTCCTCGCCCCTCTCTACATCTTCGTCCTCTACCATGGACTTCAAAAGTGGAAGCAACAACAGTCTTTCACAGCTGCTAGCCACTCTGACGTCTTCACCTTCCACCTGGCTGCTTTGGAGTTGATCTGGCTCTTGGCTGCAGGATTATATATGTGGGGTCTGTTCACTGCTATTCCAGAGATGATTGCAGTGGCTTACTATTTCCTCTGCATCTCTTGGAATGGAGAGAACTTCCTCCATGTCCTGACCTGTGTGGAGCGCTACCTGGCTGTGGTCCATCCCATCGTCTACATGAGGCTGAAGAATGCTCGAGGGTCCAGGATCAGGAACATCAGCATCGCCTGTGTCTGGGTCCTGTCCGCTGTTTATAGTGCTTCTTGTTTTAGGGTTGTTAATTTTCTGATGTCCATCCCATTCCTCGTCCCTTTCGGCCTCTGTTTGGTTGTTGTCTCTTTCTGCAGCCTCTCTGTTCTCTGCATCCTGGTTGGTCCAGGACCTGGAGATGGAGGCCAGAACAGGGAGCGGGTTGACCCAGCAAAGCTGCGGGCGTTCTTCACCATCACGGCCATCTTGTTGGTTCTGTGGTTGTGGCTCGGAGGGATCCTTGTTTCCAAAATTTTCTACACAACACTTCCTGTGACAGATGGAGCCAGATGTATGGTGGCCATATTGGTGTACATCTTTAATCTACCCAGTGCTTCAGTGTTACCTCTGCTGTATCTTCACAGGGCAGGGAAACTCTCCCTTTGCTGTCAATGGTTAAGTTAAATTCTGGGATGCAGTTGAACAAAGAAGTGTTTCCGTAGTGGTTGAGCGCACTAGAGTTTCCCTAGCCCTCAGGGATCACTTTAATTTACTACCCTTTAAAACCATTATGAACAACAATGTCAACTTCCAAAAAATAATTAAATGGAAAATCCAACCACTGTTTTCAGTTTGGATTCTTGTACATTTCTGATGTTACACTGTTGTAAAATCACGGTTTTGAATATTTGATTCCCTAATATCAAAATGTAAGACTTTAATATTGAATTTAAATTCCTGACTTTTTAAACTCTGAAAATCTGAGTTTGCTTTCTTGTAAACATGCAACTTTGGAATCTGAAAATGTCACATTTTTCCCCAAATTTAGACTTTTTTTGCACATAAATGAACAAATTATCTGTTTGTCAGAGCAGACAGTGGGGCGTGCCGCCTTATACCATTAGGAAGCCTGTTTAATTCACTTTTAAATGGTGCCACATTTGTAAGGAACATGCATTTGCAGGATGAGCAGCAGAGCTGAGTATGTGGGTTGTGCCCATGAAAGATTGGCTAAACCTTCTCTGCCAACGCCAAACAGCTGATTCTGCTGTTGTTATTCAATCTATTTTTGAGCTTTCGCTGCCCCCAGGCACCTGACTGTCAGCACCTGTGAGCATGGACCCTTCTATAGTGGTCTGTAGGTTTCTGGTCCAAGAATAGGCATGCCACGTTTGACTGATCTGGATAGGGCCCATTCAACAAAACCAGGTTGCAGCTTTAACCCTTTAGGCGCCACAGTTTTCTCAAGAAAATATTCAATTGTGATATCAAGATTTCAAAAGACTGTAGCTTGAAAGTGGTTAGAGATAAAGGCATACTGTAAATGAGAAAAATCTTCAGTGTGACCCAAAGTTTGTGGTGAGAGTGAATTCACTCAGCTAATTTGCATATTCTGACATCACCAAGCGGCCTCCACCGCCACTGCTTCTACCACGTCTGCCCCTACCTCTGTGGTGTTTCTTATCCCCGCTACCTCCGTCAATATTTGTGTTTTGACCACCCCTGCAACCCCCACCATGTCCCCACCCTGGCTACCATGAGGAAAAGCAGCGGCTTCGGTGTGTGCTGCTTGTGGACTCTCATGGCGCACAGACTGCTCACAGACGCAGGCAATTTCGGTCTTACCGGACAACTGGACGTTGTGTATTGACCACGCCTGAAACCCCCACCACATCCCCTCATCGGTATTCGCCTACCCTGGCCCTGGTGAGGAAAAGCATTGGCTTCGGTATGTGCTGCTTGTGGACTCTCATGACGCACGGAGTCGCTGTGGCTCCGACACACTGGCAGTCTCGGTCTCGACTGAATGTCATCATTACAGGAGTGAATATTCCACTATTCCTCCCAGCATTGTGAGTATTCTCGCTACAATTTGCTCTCTTTCTCTCTTTCTCTACAACCACTACTACCACTTCTTCATCTCCTTGACCGACGTTGGTCTATCAAACTCTCTCTCTCCAAAACAGGCCCACAGATGCTGCTGGGATTGAAGTTACTCATGTCCGCCATCTCCTGGTGTAAAGTAGTAACCACATTGGGCACCATATTTGCAGCTACAGCCCATTTAATTCAGCAATGTTGCTTGTCGCAATTTTGCGACTTTGGCAAACTTTGGCACTTAAAGCGTGAACTGGAGTGAGCCCTAGTACCATCTCCAAAGGCCAAGTTCCATATAATGGAGGATGTCAGAAACAGGCCAGGAAGTTGGTGTCCCAAGAAGACGATACCCCAAGAAGACCGTTTCCTAGCCCGGTTAGCACTCAGGAACTGCTGGCTGTCTTCTACAGATTTACAGTCAAGGTTTGCAGGATGATATTGTCTCTGTCCAGACAATCCAGAGGCCTGCCATGACTTCCCTTCACTGCGCTGGTGGCAACACAGGCTTGTGAAATCTCACAGTCCGGTTTTCTCTCAATAAAACAGATGATAAAGTCATCTTTTTTTCATGAGGGTTGGAAGTTGCTTAGTTATACGAATAGAGCATTGCATCCCAGCACAAATTTAACCCTCAAAAACCTGCAGGAATACACAGCTGGCTTTGTTGACCCAAAGAATAATGTGATAGAAAATTTGTCTGCTGTGATTAAATCAAAACATCCATCAGAACTTTGTCATCCAGCATGCAAAACATCACCTGCCTTACTCTATTATTCTGACACAAATGCCATTAATGTCACCCGCCCATCCACGGACAGGTGTCAGAGTTTATTTTGGATCAGGATCCAGTGATGAGTCGTCATTGAGACTAGAGCTATCAGAGAGAGACCAACAACACCGGCTGTTTTGGTGAGTCTTCATCGATGACAGAGCTGAATTTTCTCAGCATATCTTGATTTCTCTTTCTTCTGATCTAAACCTGCAAACAATGACTATGTCAGACAACTCCTCTTTTGATTCCTTACATTATGAGTGCTTCAGCTCCACTGAAGATTTTTTACTTGGCTTTGCAATCAACACCACCAGAGCAGCCTTCCTCGTCCCCGTCTACATATTCGTCTTCTATCTTGGATTTCAACAATGGAGACAACAATCCTCATCAGCTAGCCACTCAGACATTTTCACCTACCACCTGGCTGCTTTTGAGCTGATCTGGCTCTTGGCTATGAGTTTACATATATGGGCTGTGTCCACTGCTGTCCCAGAGGTGGTAAAGGTGACTTACTTTTTCAAGCACATCTCTTGGTATGGAGGGGACTTCCTCCATGTCCTGACCTGTGTGGAGCACTACCTGGCTGTGGTCCATCCCATCGTCTACATGAGGCTGAGGAATGCTCGAGGTGTCAGGATCAGGAACATCAGCATCGTCTGTGTTTGGATCCTGTCCCCTGTTTGTAGTGCCTTTAATAGTCTGTCTGAAAATACTTCGACCCCCATCCCATTTCTGGTCCTTCTTGCCCTCTGTTTGGTGTTAGTGTCTTTCTGCAGCCTCTCTGTTCTCTACGTTCTTATCCGCCCTGGACCTGGGGAGGGAAACCAGGACAGGGTGCAGGCTGACCAAACAAAGCGAAGAGCATTCTGGACCATTACAGCCATACTGGTGGTTCTGCTGTTTTGGTTTGGAGGGCTTCTAGTTTTAAATATCCTCTACTTTACAGTCCTTGTGAGAATGAGTGTCAGATGTGTGCTGGTGACACTAGTGTACATGTGCAGTCTTCCCAGTGGTTTAGTTTTGCCTCTGCTGTATCTTCACAGGGCGGGGAAACTGACATTTTGCTTTCATAGCAAAGTTTAAGACAGTGGTTCTCAACTGGTCCGGCCTCAGGACCCACCAGTCTGTCTTAGGACAGATCATGAATCCAAGTTTCCAAAAAAATTTCAACAATGCACGTTTAGTTGAATAACCCTCGTGCCCTCCTCGGGCATTTTTGGACATTTTTCTAAACCTTTGTTTTAAATTTGTGATCATTTTGTCAGTGTTACAGCTTGTTTTATGAATTTTTACAGGAACTTTTCTTTCTAGTTAAATTTTTGAAATCCAACATGTTTTACTCTTAAATGTCATTTATACTCTCTCAGTGAATTTTGTACCCTCTGGACACCTTCGAGGCCAAAAATGTACACGTACAAAAAACTGTTATTAAATCAGCATACATCAATATTTTTGTTCTACTTTTTTTTCATAAATCTCTTAAACATTTTCAGACCTGCTCAAAACTACCAAACATTCAATAATTTTCAAGATTTTAACCCTATGAAGGCCAGTTTGATTATTTGAAATATTTTATTTTTACTACAAAAACAGAAAAAGTGAATTATTTTTCATAAAAAATTAATAGCAGAAAGATGGGGCTTTGGTGCTGATGAGAGTCTTTGATGGGTCAAAGATTAGCAACCAAATTGATTTCATTGCCCTTGTATTTTTTTTTATAATATTTTAAAATATAACGGGCAAAAATACAAGAATGTGGTGCATGGTCCTACAATGAGTAAATGGTTGAACCTGTGGAATACAGTAAAAATGTCAAATTTCACTAGACTTCTTCACATTGAAATGCTGACATTAAAGAATGCATGATTTTATACTGCAGTGACAGTGAGATTAAAAAACCTGGTTTTAATGGAAGTCAATGGAGGCATTTTTGCCTCGAAGATGTCCAGAGTGTATTTCTGACATTACATAAAAAATATTAATGCAATCAAATCAATTTTGTAGCTAATCTTTGACCCATCCAAGACCCTCATCAGCACCAAAGCCCCATCTTTCTACTATTTATTATATGGAAAATAATTCACTTTTTCTGTTTTTTAGTAAAGGATAGAATATTTCAAATAATCAAACTGGCATTTAAATCTTAAAAATCTTGAAAATTATTCAATGTTTGTTTGACTTGAGCCTTGAGCAGGTCTGAAGTTGTTAAATAGATTTCTGGGAAAAAAAGTAGAAAAATATTGATGTATGCTGATTTAATGGTAATTTCTCTGTACGTGTACATTTTTGCCTTGGGGGTGTGAAGAGGGTAGTAATTTCGAGGAGGGCAGAAGGGTTAAATACGATGCAGTTTGGAGCATGATTGTACGAAAACACCTGATATAAAGAAGAAAAGGGACAAATCTGACATATTATATACCTTCCTACCCCATCATTAGACTTTTTAGCCAATTTTCCAGAGATCTTTAAAAATGACTTAATTATCATGGGAAAAGTTGCCATTTACTGCAAGAAAAGGAGATAAATTAGTTGAAATATTGATCAAACATTTAAATTTACCCAATTTCACAGTAAAACTGGATAAAATTAAGGGAACCAAGCATGTACAATAAAGACTTCAGGTCTTTTGCCACCATTTCTTTTTTCAGACACTTATTCGCGACCCACTGAAAACTGCTCAGCGACAAACTTTTGGGTCCCGACCCACCAGTTTAGAACCACCGGTTTAAGATGAGCACTGGATTGCCAATGGCTGTGTAATCTGGATAAAATGCATAGAATAAAAATTTGGTCTAAAAGTCATTTATATACATTTACAGGTAATGTCAGCATTATGCATTATCTGAAACTATTCTGAAATAGTGGAGGTTTGAGATTTATTTGCACCTTTTTGTTTGGTAGTGTATGCATAAGGTAAAGGGCTGTATGAGTAACCAAGCACTAGTAGTAGCATTAGCCTCCAGTGATTTCAGAGAGCATTGCTCCTTTAAGAAGGACTAGCTGGTTCTACTGACTAGACATGATCAATAGTATAAAATATGCAAGGCTGTGGGCAGATTTATGTGAAGTAGGGGAGGTAATTTAAGATAGTTTGCATTAAAACATGGGTGAGGGGTTTATTTTAGAGAAGCCTGGATTTCTTCAATCTAAAATGATGAACAGACACTATTACACTCCTAACAGATGAAGGAATCTGGGATTAAACAAAGATGCCTTGTGTTGGAAGTGTAAAACACTTGCACTTACAGTCTGTTTTTTTCAGTATGCCAGATGGTCTTCCCATTGTGGAACGGTGTTTTTGGATCTTATGGAGGGTTGGTTAGAATGCTGTTTACCCAGATGACCAGATTAATGTCCCCTTGGAGATGTAACAGTTATTTTTAATTTAAGCAGATATTCATCTAGACTGTTGATAACTGTTTTGATAACTGTGTGTTTTCTGTGTACTGTCTTGTGAATCGTGCTGTTATTTTAATCTGCTCTTTTTGTGATTACCGCCTTAGGACAACAGATGAAATTTAGCTATTGTGCTAATTACGGCATATTTACATTGACGTGTATTGCAAAAATGTTGAATGATGTGCACTGTCCTAATCAAATAAATAAATAAATAATAATAAAAAGAACCCGGATGGATCTATATAGAAAGTAGTCCCTAATTTCTGTGTTAACTTCCTTTTGTAATGGTTTTAAGTAATATTCTAATGTACTGAATTTTGGGTTTTTATTGGCTGTAAGCTACAATCATCAACATTTAAGAAAATAAACACGTGAAATATGTGAGTGTGTGTAATGAATCTACAGGATATATGACTTTAACTTTTTAAATTGAATTTCTTACATCATCATTTTGAAGATATTTTATTACATTGACATGCACCTGTATGTGCTAGCTTAATACGGCGATTCTGGAAGGAGCCAAAATTCTGACACTGAAAACGTGGACAGAAGACATAATGGCAACAGCTACATGTATAAAGATGCTTGGAATACTAAACTAAACTTTTCTACAGAGCAATGGGATGGTTTTATCTATTTCTGCAATAGTATGAGTCATGCACTTATGCTGCTTCTCCTTCTTTTTGTATCTAAGTTATGGTGTACTTTATGATGTCTGTGGTGCTTCCTGTCTACTCTGATTGTATTTATAGATATGCGTTATGCTTGTTTTTATGTTTGTCTTCTATAATAAAGGCAAATAAAGTCAGCATTATATACAAAGGCTGCAAACCTTTGAATATGTAGAGGAGCAGACCATGATCCGACATATGAAGCTCAAAGACCAAGGGACATTTAGTATGAGAGTTGCACATGCTTCCTGTCAAATTGGCGAGATACTGGAATGCTCACCATCGCCAGTGAGACATACTTCAGTGAAACATATGTGTGTTGTGGACAATTATTGAGGCCTTTCTTTCATATCAGAGCTCTATAGGTTAAGCACAATAATTGTAATGAAGACATAACCATTTGTGTCACTTCCTGTTGCCAGTAGGAGGTGCCATGATGGGATGTTTGCCTGTGAACATGCTCAGTGTGATACTGTTGTCTTGTAAGAAAGAGCAGTAGATTACAGAAAACTTATTACTAAATTTATAGCAGGTTAAAGTTATTGAGAACCATCAAAAATGGCTTATTTTGAAAATGAGATGAAGCTGGTGGACTTCCTGTTTGGATTTCAGCATGGCTCCAAGAGGCTTTTTTGTAGGTCTGATGATGACTCCTATGTAGACTAGAAATCATAAGCCTAGGCTGAATCATGTGTGGGGGCTGAATATTTAAAGTGAAGATTAAAAAAAATCAGAGGCGGAAATGTTCAACTGACAGAAGGGGGCGCTGCCATATATATAATAATACTGATATATAAATGTATTCAGGATCAATGTGGGAGCATCTCTGGAAAGTTTGGTGATGATTGATGTTAGCACTAAAAAGTTATAAGGCATTATTGGTGAATTTTCACTGTAGAAAAATGTATTAAAAAATTGCTTACGCTTGGGCTGTGGTCACGGCCCTGCCCTATGATGAAACCTCACAAAATTCACCACTTTAGATCTACAGGTTGTCTAATATGAGCAAATCAAATCTGGAGTCATTCGGAGGTAATCCCTTGGACTAGTTTGTTAAAACATAAAACTAGTAAATCACCCAAAAACACCAAAATCTGACCTTTAACTGTTCGAAGTGCACTTTTTGTACGTTTTAGAGGATGGCCCCAAGAGACTTTTTTTTTCATCTCATCATGATACATATGTGTACTGATTTTCATGCACGTAGCTCTTACCCAGTCCCCTATCGCACCTTTGAGACCCCTGTGGGGACCCTGCTTGATAGACTTTCACAATTTCACCCAAATTTCCACTAGCGGACAATTTTCTGTAGATTTTGGTGAGTTTTTGAGCATGTTAAAGCCCCTGAATAAGGACCTTTCAGACAGAAAAATAACACCTGGTCAAAGTCTGGACTTAAATCTGAGTGAGGTGCTGTGGCATGACCTTAACCAGGATGTTCATGCTGGAAAACCCTTCACTGCGGATGAATTAAAACAATTCTATGAAGAAGAGTGAGGCAAAATTCCTCCACAGTGATGAGAAAAACTCACTGACATTTATCACAAATGCTTGCTTGTAGTTGCTGCCTTTAAGGGTGAAACAGGCCAGTTAGGTTTAGGCGAAGATGACTTTTTCACATAGGGCCAAGTAGGTTCAGATGTCTTTTTCCCTTTAAAAAATGAAATCATCATTCAAAAACTGGCTTTTATATTCACTCCTGTGATCTTTGTCATATATTAACACCAGTTTGATATTCGAAAACATTTAAGTGTGACAAAAATGCAACAGGGTCAGGGTTAGAGTTAACCCTTGTGCCCTCCTCCAATTTACTACACTCTGGACACCTTCTTGGCAAAAATGCACACGTACAGAAAAATTGCCATAAAATCACCAAACATCAATAATTTTTTTAACTTTTTTTTTTTCATAAATCTCTTAAACAACTTCCTTTATGCCCTCCTTTTTGGCCATTTTTCTCAAGAGTTTTTTTTTTGTTGTTGTTAATTTGTGATCATTTTGTCAGTTTTACAGCTTGTGGTGTGAATTTTTACAGGAACTTTTCTTTCTAGTTAAATTTCTGAAATCCAACATGTTTTACTCTGAAATTTCATTCGTACTCTCTCAATGAATTTTGTACCCTCTGGACACCTTCGAGGCAAAAATATACACGTACAAAAAACTGCTATTAAATCACCATACGTCAACATTTTTTCTACTTTTCTCCCCATAAATCTCTTTAACAACTTCAGACCTGCTCAAATCTAACAAACATTGAATAATTTTCAAGATTTTAACCCTTTAAATGCCAGCTTGATTATTTGAAATATTTTATTTTTTACTAAAAAACAGAAAAAGTGAATTATTTCTCATATAATTAATAGTAGAAAGATGGGGCTTTGGTGCTGATGAGAGTCTTGGATGGGTCAAAGATTAGCAACAAAATTGATTTCATTGCATTTGAATTTTTTTTGTAGTGCCAGCTGTAACATGAGGGCACCCTCTTTACACCTTCAAGGCAAAAATTTACATGTTAAAAAAAACTGCCATTAAATCAACATAAATCAATATTTTTTTCTCCCTTTTTTCATAAAACCTTTGAACAACTTCAGACCTGCTCAAAACTACAAAAAAATGAATAACTCTCAGGATTTTAACCCTTTTAATGCCAGTTTGATTATTTAAAATATATTTTTTTGTGTAAAAAACAGAAAAAGTGAATTATTTTCCATATAATAAATAGTAGAAAGATGGGGCTTTGGGGGTGATGAGAGTCGTGGATGGGTCAAAGATTAGCAACAAAATTGATTTGATTGCACTGATATTTCTTACTTAATGTCAGAAATACCCTCCGGACATCTTTGAGGCAAAATCATGCATTTTTTTTAATGTCAGCATTTCAGTGTGAAGAAGTCTAGTGAAATTTGACATTTTTACCGTATTCCACCAGATTCAACCATTTCCTCATTGTAGGACCATGCACCAAATTCTTCTTCTTTTGCCCGTTATATTATGAAGTATTATATAAAAAATACAAGAGTAATCAAATCAACTTTGTTGCTAATCTTTGACCCATCTAAGACTCTCATCAGCACCAAAGCCCCATCTTTCTACTATTGATTTTATGGAAAATAATTCACTTTTTGTGTTTTTTTTTGTAGTGAAAAGTAAAATATTTCAAATAATCAAATTGGCATGTAAAGGGTTTAAATCTTGAAAATGATTTAATGTTTGGTAGTTTTAAGCAAGTTAAAGAGATTTTTGAGAAACAAAAAGTAGAACAAAATTTTGATGTGTCGTGATTTAAAAGCAGTTTTTTGTACGTGTACATTTTTGGCCTTGAAGGTGTCCAGAGGGTACAAAATTAATTGAGGCAGTATGAATGACATTTAAGAGTAAAACATGTAGGATTTCAGAAATTTAACTAGAAAAAAAAGTTCCTGTAAAAATTCATGCCACAAGCTGTAAAACTGACAAAATGATCACAAAAAAAAATAAATAAATAAAAAATAAAAAAACCTTGAGAAAAATGGCCAAAAACGCCTGAGGAGGGCACAAGGGTTAAGATAGAAATCAGCAAGGGGCAAATACTTTCCACAGCACTGGCCCTTCATAAAGATGATTTTTCAGTATGTGGGTTAGGGTTACTAACCGAATAGCCCTGCACTAAAGCAGAGCATAAAAATGACAAGATGTCCAAATGGCAATGCTAAATGAAGTTACCGAACTCAGACTACCACTCAAAATCTATCACAAAGTGTCTTGAAAAAAAAAATGATGCTGTTAGCTCAGAGAATAATGTAAAATAAAATTTGCCTGCAGTGATTATGAGCCCAGATCAATCATCATTGTTACCTAACATGCAAAAACATCTCCTGCTTCTCTTCATCACTCTGACACTTCAACATCAATAATATCACACACCCGTACAAACACAAGTGTCAGTGTTCATTTAATGTATCAGGAACCAGTGAGGAGTATTCAGTAAGCTAGGAGACTTCAGAGAAGAACAGTCATTGACAGAATCTGCTGTTGAGGTGAGTGTTTTTTAACCTTTAGGGATTGTTTTAATTTCAGTCACATTCAAGCTGCTAAATGCAGAAAATGTGCTTTCATACAGTAGCTATAAAAACAAATTATACCAACAAAATTATATTTTATTGAACTGTTTTCAGCTACAATGTTCTATGAGAAAAAAAACGCTTATCTTTAATATGCTACATGCAAAATAAATTCATTTGTGTTCATTTATTACAGTCAGGGATATGCCAGTGATTAGCAGCAACATTGATTTTTAATGCATTATTGTTTCTGTGCAATGTCAAATACTCACCTTTAGCACAAAATGCAAAAAAAAAAAAAACCCAAAGTGCTTTTAATACGGTAGCTTTAAAAAATATTCAATTTAATTATTTTTTTCACCCACAACTGACCTAATTATTGATACCATGCATTCATTAAGTTTTGAGGATTTAACCCTTTGAATGCCAGTTTTACATCATGATGCCTCCATGTGTTTAAATGAGAAAAAACAGAAAATTGTATTATTTTCAATACACGACACGCAAAGTATTTTTATGCTAAATTATTACAGCCTAGGATATGTCATTGATTAGCAGCAACACCAGTTTTTATGCATTATTTTTTGTGTAATGTCAAAAACTGACTCTCAGGCTGCTATGAGCAAAAAATGTGCTTTTCATCCAGAAGCAATTAAAATGATTATAAATTATTATTTGATTCTACTTTTATTGAGGTAATTTCTCACCCTCAACTGACCTAATTATTGGTATCAAATATTTAGTAATACTTTTCCGATTTTTAAAACATAAATATAAAGTCACAATGTTGGGTGTCCA
This sequence comes from Cheilinus undulatus, assembly GCF_018320785.1. Lineage (NCBI taxonomy): Eukaryota > Metazoa > Chordata > Actinopteri > Labriformes > Labridae > Cheilinus > Cheilinus undulatus. Next base: position 34,697,116 of record NC_054886.1, on the reverse strand, counting down.
TACTTCATGTATGCAAATTTTCAAACCACAAGATAAACGTGTGTGGTAGCAATCTTGAAATTAGAGTGTAAGCTGATGAAACCGTTCGTTGGGAATCTCTCCGAGATCTTCCCGAGATGAAATTACGATGGAGCGAACTGATGAGGTCATTGCAATAGGAGCTCCTGACTGGTTAGTCCGTGCTGCCGGCAAAGCGGAACAGACCGCCCCCACAAGATGAACAGAGATGAATAAATACACCGCCAAATATGGCGAGGGATAAGTCCACCATTAAACACTTACCAAACAGATACGTCCTTCTCTATCCTTCGCTGCTGCTGGTTTTCTTCCCCTTCTCTCTCCAAACTGTCAGGATCAGACTCCGGGTCTGACACGTACGGACGTATATCAAAATTCGCCACATTTTACTCAGTCGAACCGGTTTGTTCAAACTTTACAAGCACGAAAGAGACAGCAGAGAAAACGAAGCGTTTCAGACGGAGGTTAAAATAAGGGTTTTTCAGGACGCCAGAGTGAGAAACATGAGTTTTTTTGGGCTGTAAACCATGTGAAGCTGCTACATGTAAAGCCTTGAAAAAAAGGCATAATACCCCCACTTTAAAGATTTTAACTCTTTGAATGCCAGTTGTCTGCCATGATGCCACCATTGATGAAAAAAACGGAAGAATGAATCATTTCCAATATCCTACATGCAAAATATTTTTTTTTTGTGGTTAGAATTTTTACAGCCTGGGATAAAGAAATGATTAGCAGCACTGTTGGTTTTTGTGAAAAGCACATTTTTTTGTGCAAAGTCAAATACTGACTCTCACACTGCTAAGAGCAAAAAATGCCTCTACAGTAGCAAAAACATTATAAACAAAGATTTTGTTTTACTTTCATTGAACTTTTTTTTAAACCTACAACTTACCTAATTATGTATATCAAAGATGCATTTATTTTTAAAGATTTTTATTTTTTAATTTTTAATTTTTTTTTGTCATGACACCTCCATATTTCTAAATGGAAAAAACCCCCAGAAAAAAATATTATTTTCACTAAACTAATTTTCACTACTAATGCAAAGTACATTTTTTGTATTGAATTCTTACAGCCTGGGACGAGTTTGATGATTAGCAGCTACACTGATTTTTATGCATAATTTTTTGCATGGTTAGCATGTTTTTTTTTCTCCCTATGCCATATATAGTTAAAATAGCGCCGTCTGGTGGAGAGCAAAAAAATCTTCAATTTCAGGGTAAAAGCCCGGATTGACACCCAGATATAATAAAATACATGTACTGTGCTTTAATGGAAGTGAGATTAAAAAAAAAAAAAAAAAGTCAGTTTGAATGAGTTTCTTTGGGGCATTTTTGGTTCTTAACAGCTTGAGTGTCACTCTTGCTTGTAAACAGTATTTTAGACTGACTGTAGGAGCTGAGCAGGAAATAACAAGATCAAGTAAAAAATACACAATGTTGCCAATATTTATGCCATATACATGAACACAGCCAGAATTATCAAAACTTGAAGAATGTAAATGTATAAAAGTGCACAGCCTGCCCTAAGGGTTAATGACTTAATGGTACATTTTTGTCGTGCATGTAGATATGCATGTATATTCTGTGCTTCCCTTTAGGCAAGTTTAGTTGCAATGGCCGCAAAACCAAACACAAGCTGTACGATGTTTATTAGATCATAGAGAACATCAAATTTAGCTGCATGTTTAAAATGAAAACAAGATTATGATTATTGTTTCTCATTTCTATTTTCAGAGGTGAAACCTCATCTTAACCTTCGACAAATGGAAAACTCCTCTTCTCCACCATTACCCCACGAGTGCGCCATATACACAGAACATGTTATACTTGTTACTGCCATAAATGTGGCTAAAGCAGCCATCTTAGTCCCTCTCTACACCTTCGTCTTCTACCTGGGATTTCAAAACTGGAAGCAACAACAGTCCTTCAAATCAGCCAGCCACTCTGACATCTTCACCTACCACCTTGTTGCTTTCGAGCTGACCTGGCTCATCGCTGCAGGATTGCATTTATGGGCACTGCTCACTGCTTCTACACAGATGCCTGTCGGGACCTACTATTTCCTCTGCATCGCTTGGAATGGAGAGAACTTCATCCATGTCCTGACGTGTGTGGAGCGATACCTGGCTGTGGTCCATCCCATCGTCTACATGAGGCTGAGGAATGAACGAGGGGTCAGAATCAGGAACATCAGCATCGTCTGTGTTTGGGTCCTGTCAGCTGCTGGTAGTGTTGTTACTAATCTGTCTGCTGATGCTGCCATCTCCATCTCATTTCTGATCCCTTTTGCCCTCTGTTTAGTTCCTGTGTCTTTCTGCAGCCTCTCCGTTCTCTATGCTCTGAACCACCAAGGTCCTGGAGATGGAGGTCAGGACAAGCGGGTCGACCCAGCAAAGCAGAGGGCATTTGTCACCGTTAGAGCAATCCTGATAGTTCTGTGTTTTTGGCTTGGAGGGATTGTAGTTTCATATGTAGTCAACTCAGCAGCCAATGTGAGTAGACACATCAGATGCCTGATGATAACACTGGTGTACCTGTTTAACCTCCCCAGTGCTTCAGTGCTGCCTCTGCTGTATCTTCACAGGGCAGGGAAACTGTCCGTTTTCCTTTATAGAACAGGTTAAGAAGAGAATTTAATTCCATTTAAAGGCAGATTTTTTTTTTCTAAATGGTTGAGTTCATTAGGATTAGGGTTTGGCCATATTGGTTGGTTTCTTTGACATTAAGGGTATCATTTTGGAGGAGTGGGTTCCAGACTGGTGAATCAACACTATCAGACCTTTTCTTTTTTCCTCAGATGAAATCTGAGCTCTGAGGAGTGCGCTTAGAGTCTAAGTCAGAGGCTCTGAGACTGCACTGCTTAGATCAGTGATGACCCAAATGCAGTAGCATGTTGATGCAGCCACATAATGAGTTATAATCCATTTATATTGAAATGCAACACCATGGTACCAAGAGTCTACGGAACATTAACAATCATTTTATTATGGAGTGTCTGGACTAAAACAGGTGCACACCTGTATTATTTGCCTGCCATGTTTAATTAACCAGAACCATCATTAGTGTGTTACACAACATGCAAACCTGTTCCTATTTCACTTTATGTGGCGCATCTGTACTAAAACCACACAACCAGAAGGTGTTTATGAAGACCAGGAACCGGTGAAGAGCAGTCAGTGAGTCTGATGGCACCAGAGAAGGACGATCACGAACACCAGATGATAAGGTGAGTGTTTACTGATGAAGACAGGAGTCTGAGCTGAATCATCCATCAGCGTCTTCATATCTATTACCAGGATGTGAAAATATAACTCTTAACTCTTCTTCCTAATGCAGACGTGTTGATGTGCTTTCTTTCTTTTCCTCAGATCTGAACCCGTAAACTATGGATTTGTCAGATAACTCCTCTCTCCGCTCATCCTACAACTGCTTAAACTCCAGAGAAAATTTTGTTCTTGGCGCTGGAATCTGTGCTGCCAAAGCAGCTCTTGTCCTCCTTCTTTACATCTTCGTTCTCTATCTTGGTCTCCAAAAACGGAGGCAGCAACACTCCTTCACAAGAGCGAGCCACTCGGACATCTTCACCTACCACCTGGTTCCTTTCGAGCTGATCTGGCTCTTGGCTATGCTCTCTAATGTAACAATTGTGTCCACTAATGTCCCAGAGGTTTTTAATATCCAGTATTTCTTCCTCTGTGTCTCTTGCTATGGAGAGAACTTCTTCCATGTGTTGACATGTTTGGAGCGATACCTGGCTGTGGTCCATCCAATCAGATACATGAGGCTGAGGAATGAAGGAGGGGTCAGGATCAGGAACATCAGCATCGTCTGTGTTTGGGTCCTCTCTGTTGTCTGCAGTAGCATTGCTGTTCTGTACTCTGATAGAGCTATCCCCATCCCATATCTGGTCCCTTTTGCCCTCTGTTTAGTTCCTGTGTCTTTCTGCAGCCTCTCTGTTCTCTGTGCTCTGAACCACCGCCGTCCGGGAGACAGAGGTCAGGACCAACAGGTCGACCAAGCTAAGCTCAGAGCGTTCTTCACCATTACAGCCATAATGGTGGTTCTGTGGTTCTGGCTTGGAGGGATTCTAACCTCCCATATGCTCTTCACATTTTGGCCTGTGAGCGAGCGTGTCAGGTGTGTGATGCTGTCATGTGCATACATGTTTAATCTCCCCAGTGGTTTAGTGTTGCCTCTGCTGTATCTTCACAGGGCAGGACAACTGTCCTTTCGCTGTCATAAAACTGGATAATGTGGGCACCGGATTACTATTTGACAGAGCTCAGGTTCCTCCATGTCTCTGATATTTGCTGAGATGTTTCTACACCTTGACTGGAGTCCACCTGTGCTGAATTAAACTGATTGGACATGATTCTAAGGGCTCACACCTCTCTACAGGCTAAGCAAGTCAACCCAGACATCTCTCAACATTTTCTAGCTCTTTCTAGGGATTCTGAGGCCAGATGAGATATCTAATCCCCCCTGGTGAGTCCTGGGTCTACTCTGGGGTCTCATCCTAGTTGGATGCGCCTCAAGGTCCTTCAAAGGGAGGCGGCCAGGAGGCATCCTGATCAGGTGCCCGAACTACCTCAACTGGCTCCTTTTGAGGTGAAGGAGTTTCATTAGTCCACTTTTTTTAGGACAGCTCTAGTTTCTACTCTCTGCCCCAAGTGAAGGAGTTCAAGTATCTTGGGGTCTTGTTCACGAGTGAGGGTAGAATGGACTGTGAGATTGACGGGCGGATTGGTGCAGCATCTGCAATTTTTGTCAACGGTGCAGTTATGTCTCCACGCCCTGGTAATTGCCAACGAGAGTAATATAAATGACTTTGCAGGCGGGCCTTCTTGGTGTTATCGCTTCATGCAACACAACCGCCTCTCAGAGCACAGACAATGGTGTGTCAATTTCTAAATAAATGCGACTCATAGTCCAATGTGACTTATATATGTTTTTTTTCCTCTTCATGATGCATTTTTTGACTGATGCGACTTGTACTCCGGAGTGACTTATAGTCCGGAAAATATGGTATTTGCATCCTTACTTTTTAGTTTTGCTTGTTTAACTTTAGCAAATGTATCCTTTTATTTAGCCTATAGCTGCATTAGCTACATAGCCTACAAAGCTAACAGTGCTAAGCTATGCTAGCTGCTATGAGCTTTTTTCCTGACTATTTACTTGGCTTCGTATTCTAACCCTTAGCCTAGCCCTTAATGTAAGTTTGATCTGTTTTTTATTTTGAAAGTTTTACAAGCAAGTTAAATCAGGCTTTTATCATCTTCATATTTTATCAAAAGTTAAGCCGTTTTTATCTTTTAAGCACTTTGAGCAATTCATGCACACTTTTATTTCTTCACGCCTGGACTACTATAATGCACTTTATACCGGCATCTTGCATAACGTACTTTCATGCTTACAGTTAGTCCAGAACTCTGCGGCACGACATTTAACAGGAACCAATAAATGTGAACATATCACCCCAATTCTGGCGTCTTTGCACTGGCTTCCTGTTAATTTTAGAATTGATTTTAAAATGATATTGTTTGTTTTTAAAGCTTTGAATGGACGGGCCCCACAGTACATCTCGGACCTCATCCAAATTTATACACCAGTGCGCGCTTTGAGGTCCCAGGGCCAGCTCCAGCTCGTGGTGCCTAAGACGAGACATAAAACCAGGGGGGGACCGGGCGTTTTCTGTGGTCGGCCCTAAACTATGGAACGCTCTGCCCCCCCACATCCGAACAGCCCCCACAGTGGAGTGTTTTAAGTCTCGTCTTAAAACCCATTTTTATTATTTAGCTTTTAACACCGGGTGAGTACTGTGGTCCCCTGTGTCTTTTTTATTTTATTTATTTCTATTGTTTTTATCTTTTTTAATATTTTGTATTTGTATTTATTGTTTTTAGCTACTATCTATTGTTTTAATATATTCTCTTGATTTTATTGGTTTTATTTTGAGCACTGGATGATCCAGAACTCTTTTCTTAAAAACTAAACAGGTTTAATCCACTTAGGAAAACAGAGCTGAAATAGCCATTATGGATTTTTGGAGGTCTGTCATACGATCAATATTTAGAGCTGAAATATGCAGATTTTATAACCAAAATATTGGTTGAAAATATTGGCAGAAATATCTATCAGTGCCTTTGTCATGGCAATAATATCTTGCATCCCTATCAATGGATGTTCATGTTCTTTTCTTGAAGTTAAACGTTTATTTTGTCCGACACCACTGGGAACATTTGACTGCTGTTGCTGTGGTTTTGCTTATCTGACAAGGTTTATTTGTAATCTGTATGACATTGGATGTGTTTTATTGGATTGTTTCTATTAAAATTGCTGAAATGAATGAATCTGATTATTCTTCTTCAACTTGTAATTGTTGGGAAATGCTGGCTGAGGAAATAAAGCATTGCATAGAATTGAGAGTATGCTCAAATGTAAATGGGAAGCCAGGCTACCTAACTCAACCTGATGCCTAAAATCTTTTTGTTAGTACGCGAGCACCATGGTGAGAGGACCCTATTGGGAGTGTTAGGGTTATTCACTAGTTTATTCCGTGTGAGTTTCAAAATTTGGCACACATAAGATATCTGAAAAGACAGTAAATTTCAGATATGCCTGGGGCCTGGTGAAAAATCTATTTCATTTTTTTCCAACATGAGTGATAGGAACTGACTTGCTAGCACATCCCGAGCCAGCTTGAAAATCCAACCCCTCAACGCCCTTCTACCCAGACAATTGAAATTTTGAACATATATTCAGATTAATGTGATGCAAAAAAAGTCTCCTATCATCATGATAACTTCCCTACATGAAGTTCACGATTTTGAGTCAAAGTGTAATTTTTTTTTTTTTTTGCCATGTCCAGCGGTCTTTTGAGGATGAATTTGTCCAGGGGTGTAAGTCCAATTGACAAGCTCAAAACTTAAAAGACATGGCCATGGCAGGCCCTCAAATATGCATATTTTTCAAGAAACAGGAAATAGCATGTAACTCAGCTGTGAATCCTTCAATCTGACTGAAACTTTTCACATATGTATGGGGTCCAAACCTGAATGCATTCATATGAACATATTATACACTCACGATAGTGTGAGCAACAGGAAGTCACTGCTTGTGAATTTTACATAATATTTCCTAAAGGGTTGGCCAAATCATGCAAGAATTGCCCAGGGGTCTCCTAAGACATCGACCTTACCAGTATTTAAAGCGCAAAAGACCACGTGAAACAGCATGGCTCTGGCAGGAAGTAGTTTTCTCTGGTGATTAATATGCATGTAAAGCCATGAAATGTGGTTGTAAAATTCCCTGTATGAATCTGAGAAGAATGATGTGGCTCTAGCTTGTGGGTGTGGCCTATTGGCTCAGTAACACCCTTCCAAAATAATAGTAATGATAATAAAAAATAAAAAAAAACAGCCCCCAAAGCACATTAAACCTACAGTTTTGAAAACTGATGGAAATACATTTTATATGGCATTTCATATGGACCCATATCCCCAAGTCAACAGGAAGTCCATCACATTTTTTTTTTTTTTTAATTGGTCAAAGTAGCCATTTCGAGGGGTCCCTCAAGTATTATCCTTTCCAAGGGATTTAGTCTGATCCGCTTTATCTTTAGCGTAAACTTAGAAGAGCCCCCAAGGATGAAAAGTTATCAAAACCTTATACAAAACTCAAAGAGTGTGTGAATGATGTTTGTTAAACTTTGATGCCTAAAAATGCCACAAATACTGACTTTTTCCTCAAACAACCAGGTGCAGTTCCTGCAAATTTGACCAAATCTGCCATTAAATTGCTGTAAAACATACAGTAAGTGTCCCGATGCTAACTCTTCAAGCTTGTAGGTCTGACACTAAAGCTGTTGCCATGGTGACCCATTATTTGCCAAGAAAGAGGAAGTTACTGCTTCTTCATTATCAACCACAATTCCTATTTAGTTTGTAACATCACATTAGAATTTGCTCTGAAATATCCTATGATCTTAATCTTGAACTTTGGTGAAGATTGTGAGGGTGATGGTAATTTTTGGTTGCCATGAAACAGGAAGTAGTTTTGTCAGGGGGTTAAAACGGTGATAGAGCCAAGAAACATGATAAAGAATGTTCTTAGAAGGAAAATGAGATTATAAATCTGAAATTCTTTTTGTTTACGCAGTTGGTAGCTCAGTGGCACCCCCTTAAAATTTTACAAGATCAGCCCCTACACCACATTTGATGTAGGATTGTGAATTTTAGTGTCAAAATATTATGTTGATACAAAGCATGGAACATTGCTGATTCAGCAGCTGTGCCACAAGTCTGTTGTGCACCAAACCCCGACACGTATGGGTCCGTCCAGTGCTGCTCCCAGCCCTAGTTATAATGTGTTTTTGAAAAAAGTTAAGGTGCATGCAATGAACTACGTGGCTCAAAGAATAATGTGAAGTAAAATTTGCCTGATCTATCATAAATATGTCATCCAACATGCAAAACATCTCCTGCTTCACTTTGTCAATCCGACACATGAACATTAATAATTTTGCACACCCATGCAAATGTTTATTTGAACTGGGAACCAGAGAAAAGTTCTCAGTGAGTTTGGAGACTCTAGAGGAGGAGGATCTTTGACGACACCGGCTGAGGAGGTGAGTGTTCGTCATTGATTTTCAGCCCATCTTGCCTACAGAAAAGGTTGTTTACATCCCTAAATCAGTGCTAATTAGTTCAACATCTTTCTGAATGGGATTCTGTGAAATTAAGGTGCCTCCCTTCAGGTTGATGTGCCATTTATTTATAGCCATCTCCCACAAGGCATTCCTCAGGACACTTACTTTTTCTTTCTTTCTTTTTTTTTTTCTTTTCTCAGATCTCAACCTGCAAACAATGGATTTATCAGATAACTCCTCTTTTGATTCACAATTCTATGATTGCTCCAGCACCCCAGAAACATTCATACTTAGCACTGCAATCAATCTCTGCAAAGCAGCCCTCCTCCTCCCTCTCTACACCGTCATCTTCTACCTTGGATTTCAACAATGGAGGCAACAACGCTCTTTCTCGACAGCCAGCCACTCTGACATCTTCACCTTCCATCTGGCTGTGTTCGAGGTCATGTGGCTTGTGGCTGCAGGGTTTACTTTTTGGCCTCTGTTCACTGCTACTGCATCGATGTTTGATGTGGCTTACTATTTCATTGGCATGTCCTGGTATGGAGAGAACTTCTTCCATGTCCTGACCTGTGTGGAGCGCTACCTGGCTGTGGTCCATCCCATCGTCTACATGAGACTGAGGAATGAACAAGGGGTCAGGATCAGGAACATCAGCATCGTCTGTGTCTGGGTCCTGTCAGCTGTTTGTAGTTACACCAGTTATCTGTCTGTTGGTCTTCTGATTCCCATCCCATTTCTGGTCCCTTTTGCCCTCTGTTTGGTTGCTGTGTCTTACTGCAGCCTCTCTGTTCTCCATGTCCTGGTTCAGCCTCGGCCTGGGGATGGAGGCCAGGACAGGGGATGGGTTGACAAATCAAAGCAGAGGGCGTTTGTCACTGTTACGGCCATCTTGGTGGTTCTGTGTTTTTGGCTAGGAGGGACTGTGGTTTCAAATGTTCTCTACACAACAGTCCTAGTGAGGAATCGTGTCAAATGCCTGATAGTATGGTTGGTATACCTGTTCAACCTTCCCAGTGCTTCAGTCATACCTCTGCTGTATCTTCACAGGGCGGGAAAACTCTCCTTTAGCTCCCATAAATCTGGTTAGGATGAGCACTGGATTGAACACAGAGATTTTTTCCTATAAGGAGGATTGATCAAATTTTATTCGCATAATTAAAAGTCAGTGTGAGGTCACATTCAGTTAAAACATAATCGTAATATAAGCTCACTTCATTTTCTAAAACCATCCTTATATAAAATTGACCTAACAGTGCCATGTGGGCTATGCTAGCTGCTATGCGCTTTTTTCCTGAATGCTTACTTTTCTTCATATCCTAACTTTAGCCTAACCCCAAACGGAAGTTCGATCTATTTTTATTTTGAAAGTTTTACAAACTTCCTGTTCTGAGATATCCAACATCTAAGATGAACCGTCCATGAGAGTGGCGATCAGAAACAAATGTCTGCAGCCATGTCTAGAAATAATTTGAGTTTAATGAGAAAAAAAACCTGAGTGATCTAGAACTGTTTTCTTAAATCTAAATGTGTTTAATCCACTTAGGAAAATAGAGCTGAAACAGCCATTATGAATTTTTGGAGGTCTGTCATACGATCAATATTTAGAGCTGAAATATGCAGATTTTATAACCAAAATATTGGTTGAAAATATTGGCAGAAATATCTATCAGTGCCTTTGTCATGGCAATAATATCTTGCATCCCTATCAATGGATGTTCATGTTCTTTTCTTGAAGTTAAACGTTTATTTTGTCCGACACCACTGGGAACATTTGACTGCTGTTGCTGTGGTTTTGCTTATCTGACAAAGTTTATTTGTAATCTGTATGACATTGGATGTGTTTTATTGGATTGTTTCTATTAAAATTGCTGAAATGAATGAATCTGATTATTCTTCTTTAAGTAACTGTTGGAAAATGCTGGCTGAGGAAATAAAGCATTGCATAGAATTGAAAGTATGCTCAAATGTCAATGTGAAGCCAGGCTACCTAACTCAACCTGACGCCTAAAATCTTTTTGTTAGTATGCGAGCACCATGGTGCGAGGACCCTATTGGGAGTGTTTGGGTTATTCACTAGTTTACTCCATGTGAGTTTCAAAATTTAGATATGCCTGGAGCCTGGTGAAAAATCTATTTCATTTTTTTCCAGCATGAGTGATAGGAACTGACTTGCTAGCACATCCTGAGCCGGCTCTAAAATCCAACCCCTCAATGCCGTTCTACCCAGACAAATGAAATTTTGAGCATTTATTCAGATTAATGTGATGCACAAAAACGTCTCCTGTCATTATGATAACTCCCCTACATTAAGTCCACCATTTTGAGTCAAAGTGTAAAATTTGGTGTGTTTTTTTTCTTTTTTTTCCTCATTTTTTTTGTCATGTCCAGCGGTCTATTGAGGATGAACTTGTCCAGGGATGTAAGTCCAATCACACTGAATTTTGAAAAGCTCCTAGAGGACACTTGAAAAATTAAAGTTAATTAGAATCTTGTAGAAAACTTAAACGACGTGGCCATGGCAGGCCCTCAAATATGCATATTTTTCAAGAAACATGAGATTGCCTGTGACTCAGCTGTGAATCCTTCATTCTGACTGAAACTTTCCACATATGTATGGGGTCCAAACCTGAATGCATTCATATGAACATATTATACACTCACGATAACGCTTCCTAGTGGTTACAAGAAATATGATGCCTTACTGCAGAAGCCAATACAAGATAGCAGGATATTTGTGTCAGGAAGGCTGATAAATTGCACAGCACCACCCTTTAGCAACAGGAAGTCACTGCTTGTGAATTTTACATAATATTTCCTAAAGGGTTGGCCAAATCATGCAAGAATTGCCCAGGGGTCTCCTAAGACATCAACCTTACCAGAATTCAAAACTCAAAAGACCACATGAAACGGCATGGCCCTGGCAGGAAGTAGTTTTCTCTGGTGATTAATATGCATGTAAAGCCATGAAATGTGGTTGTAAAATTCCCTGTATGAATCTGAGAAGAATGATATGGCTCTAGCTTGTGGGTGTGGCCTATTGGCTCAGTAACACCCTTCCAAAATAATAATTAAAAAAAAAAAACAGCCCCCAAAGCACATTAAACATACAATTTTGAAAATTGATGGAAATACATATTATATGGCAGAACCTACATAAAAACTTCTTGGACCCATATCCCCAAGTCAACAGGAAGTCCATCATTTTTTTTTTTTTAAATTGGTCAAAGTAGCCATTTCGAGGGGTCCCTCAGGTATTACCTTCTCCAAGGAATTTTTATGATCCGCTTTATCTTTAGTGTGAACTTAGAAGAGCCCCCAAGGATGAAAAGTTATCAAAACCTTATACAAAACTCAAAGAGTGTGTGAATGATGTTTGTTAAACTTTGATGCCTAAAAATGCCACAAATACTGACTTTTTCCTCAAACAACCAGGTGCAGTTCCTGCAAATTTGACCAAATCTGCCCTTAAATTGCTGTAAAACATACAGTAAGTGTCCCGATGCTAACTCTTCAAGCTTGTAGGTCTGACACTAAAGCTGTTGCCATGGTGACCCATTATTTGCCAAGAAAGAGGAAGTTACTGCTTCTTCATTATCAACCACAATTCCTATTTAGTTTGTAACATCACATTAAAATTTGCTCTGAAATATCCTAAGATCTTAGTCTTGAACTTTGGCTAAGATCGTGAGGGTGATGGCAATTTTTGGTCGCCATGAAACAGGAAGTAAATCCAGCAAGTTCATTTTGTCTTCTTATTCTGAATAATCTACTTGGGTTTCTTTTTTTCAGACAATTTATTGTAGGAGATGTTTCTACCTTGACATGTTTCGACTGTCATTAGCAGTCTTCCTCAGAAGACTTATCAAAAGTTCTCGATGATATAATCAAACCCATACTCGGATTAACCGACCACCACTGCAAAAACTCCAAACAACTGGCACAAGAAATCAAAAATATGACAATAGAAAAAGACGAGATCCTCATTTCCCACGATGTAATATCATTATTCACAAAAACCCCCGCTGACGTCATGTTACACATTGTACAAGAGCGCCTCAGGCAGGACAGGACACTCAAAAAACGCATAAATCTCACAGTTGATGACATCTCTGGACTCCTCAAGTTCGTTGCAAAATCCACATACTTTCAATTCAAAGAGACAAAATACAGACAGAAAGAAGGATTCGCCATGGGAGACCCATTATCAGCCATTATGAGCAGTTTTTTCATGGAGGATCTGGAAACCAAAGCCACAAGCACAGCACCCGCACAATGCAGACCCATATTCTGGAAAAGGTACGTAGACGACATCCTGGAAAAAATCAAACACGGACACACACAAGAACTCACAGACCACCTAAACAGCATGGACACCACCGGAAACATCAAATTCACCCACGAAGAGGAATCAAACAGGACAATAGCTTTTCTGGACATGAAAATCCACCACAAAGACGACGGCAGCATCAAAATAACAGTTTACAGAAAACCTACACACACCGATCAATATTTACTCTGGACATCTGAACACCCCACTGCACACAAAATGTCAGTAGTCAGGACACTTTATGAACGGGCCAGCATCATCACAGACGAGGAGGACAGACAGGAGGAGGAAAAACACATCAAACAAGCATTACAGCGCTGTCCCTATCCAACACGGGCCATAAATAAGGGGAAACAACAGGTGGAAAACAAAGAAAACAAACTGAAAGAAAGAAAATCAAAACACTCACAAAAAGCAAATAATAACTACAAAGATGTGGTGACAATACCATACATCCGGGGCATAACAGAATCGATACAACGAGCAATGAGAAAACACAAAATAAACAGGGCTGTAAAACCACACACCAAACTCAGACAGCTGCTAGTTCATCCCAAAGACAAAATAGAACCAGACAAAAAATGCAACGTCATCTATGAAATACCGTGCAAATCATGCCACCACACATACATAGGAGAAACAGGGAGAATGTTCAACACAAGAAAAAAGGAACATCAGAAGGAGTGCGAAAAGCAGACAGCAGGATGACTCACAAGGACAGGAAAAGAGAAGGCAGAACAGGAAAATGGTAAATCAGCAATATCAGACCACTGTAAAAGACAAAATCACATCATGGACTGGGACGACGCAACAATAATCAACAAACACAAGCGCTGGATTAAGGAGGCCATTGAAATCAGGAAGCGGGGGAAAAACACCATAAACCGGGATGAGGGAGCATTCATGCTCTCCCACACCTGGGATTCTCTTCTCCAGAGACCATCGGGTGTAGAGGGGCGTGGTCAGCCCGACGGACCTGTCAGGTCTGTTGGGCTGACCACGCCTCAGAAGAACAGCATATAAGGACACGTCACAGCGGCAGCTGACGTTCTGAGGAAGACTGCAGATGACAGTCGAAACATGTCAAGGTAAAAACATCTCCTACAATAAATTGTCTGAAAAAAAGAAATCCAAGTAGATGAAACAGGAAGTAGTTTTGTCAGGGGGTTAAAACGGTGATAGAGCCAAGAAACATGATAAAGAATGTTCTTAGAAGGAAAATGAGATTATAAATCTGAAATTCTTTTTGTTTACGCAGTTGGTAGCTCAGTGGCACCCCCTTAAAATTTTACAAGATCAGCCCCTACACCACATTTGATGTAGGATTGTGAATTTTAGTGTCAAAATATTATGTTGATACAAAGCATGGAACATCGCTGATTCAGCAGCTGTGCCACAAGTCTGTTGTGCACCAAACCCCGACACGTACAGGTCCGTCCAGTGCTGCTCCCAGCCCTAGTTATAATGTGTTTTTGAAAAAAGTTAAGGTGCATGCAATGACCTACGTGGCTCAAAGAATAATGTGAAGTAAAATTTGCCTGATCTATCATAAATATGTCATCCAACATGCAAAACATCTCCTGCTTCACTTTGTCAATCCGACACATGAGCATTAATAATTTTGCACACCCATGCAAATGTTTATTTGAACTGGGAACCAGAGAAAAGTTCACAGTGAGTTTGGAGACTCTAGAGGAGGAGGATCTTTGACGACACCGGCTGAGGAGGTGAGTGTTCGTCATTGATTTTCAGCCCATCTTGCCTACAGAAAAGGTTGTTTACATCCCTAAATCAGTGCTAATTAGTTCAACATCTTTCTGAATGGGATTCTGTGAAATTTAGGTGCATCCCTTCAGGTTGATGTGCCATTTATTTATAGCCATCTCCCACAAGGCATTCCTCAGGACACTTACTTTTTCTTTCTTTCTTTTTTTTTCTTTTCTCAGATCTCAACCTGCAAACAATGGATTTATCAGATAACTCCTCTTTTGATTCACAATTCTATGATTGCTCCAGCACCCCAGAAACATTCATACTTAGCACTGCAATCAATCTCTGCAAAGCGGCCCTCCTCCTCCCTCTCTACACCGTCATCTTCTACCTTGGATTTCAACAATGGAGGCAACAACGCTCCTTCTCGACAGCCAGCCACTCTGACATCTTCACCTTCCATCTGGCTGTGTTTGAGGTCATGTGGCTTGTGGCTGCGGGGTTTACCTTATGGGCTCAGTTCACTGCTACTGTATCGGTGTTTGATGTGGCTTACTTTTTCATTGGCATGTCCTGGTATGGAGAGAACTTCTTCCATGTCCTGACCTGTGTGGAGCGCTACCTGGCTGTGGTCCATCCCATCGTCTACATGAGGCTGAGGAATGAACAAGGGGTCAGGATCAGGAACATCAGCATCGTCTGTGTCTGGGTCCTGTCAGCTGTTTGTAGTTACACCAGTTATCTGTCTGTTGGTCTTCTGATTCCCATCCCATTTCTGGCCCCTTTTGCCCTCTGTTTGGTTGCTGTGTCTTACTGCAGCCTCTCTGTTCTCCATGTCCTGGTTCAGCCTCGGCCTGGGGATGGAGGCCAGGACAGGGGGTGGGTTGACAAATCAAAGCAGAGGGCGTCTGTCACTGTTACAGCCATCTTGGTAGTTTTGTGTTTTTGGCTTGGAGGGACTGTGGTTTCAAATGTTCTCTCCACAACAGTCCTAGTGAGGAATCATGTCAGATGCCTGATAGTAGCATTGGTATACCTGTTTAACCTTCCCAGTGCTTCAGTGCTGCCTCTGCTGTATCTTCACAGGGTGGGAAAACTGACTGTTAGCTTTCATAAGACTTAAAGATGATTATGTTTAAAGAAAGAATTTGTTTCTAAATGTTTGAGTTTTTAGAGTTATGTTAAGGAAATCCATCCATCCATCCATCCACCCATCCATCCTCCCATCCATCCATCCATCCATCCATCCATCCACCCATCCATCCATCCATCCATCCATCCATCCACCCATCCATCCATCCATCCATCCATCCATCCACCCATCCATCCTCCCCTCCACCCATCCATCCATCCTCCCATCCATCCATCCATCCATCCAACCATCCATCCATCCATCCATCCATCCATCCATCCATCCACCCATCCATCCATCCATCCATCCATCCATCCATCCAACCATCCATTCATCCATCCATCCATCCATCCATCCATCCATCCATCCTCCCATCCATCCATCCATCCATCCATCCATCCATCCATCCATCCATCCATCCAACCATCCATCCATCCATCCATCCTCCCATCCATCCATCCATCCATCCATCCATCCATCCATCCATCCATCCATCCATCCATCCATTCATCCATCCATCCATCTTTATTGTGTAAGGTTGCTTATGTTTAATAGTTTTGTTGAAAGTTATACTAAATTTTGTAATAATTTTTAAATGCAATCCTGTATATTGTATTTCACAAAAATAATGAATTGAATTGAAAATAGACGATAAAAAAGGTCGCAGATGGCCTGCAGTTAGGCCACACCCCATGTACACAATTGGCTTGGGTTCGATTTCAGCCTGTGGCTCATTTCTTGGATTTCTTTCTTGGTTTACAATGACACCAAGGGGCATTTGAGTGTTTTAATCATAGTTTATTGGATGCTCACAGCATGTTCAGGAAGCTGCTGCAGAGGTAACACTCTCTAGGTCGTTTAACAGTAAAGAAGAGTGGGACAACATTCCTCCACACTGATGTGAAAGATGAACTGCATGCTATTGCAAACACCTGCTTGAAGTTGTTGATGCCAGAAGTGGCACAAGCAGTGGTTAGGTTTAGGGGCTGATGACTTTTTCACACATAGGTTTGGATGGCTTTTAAAAAGCTGCATTTTCCATCTATGTGGGCTCACTTTGTCTTATATAACTACGTTATAACTTGTTGGTTAATGTAAGAGGAACACTTGCCTGCTGTGGTTAATAGAAGAGATCCATCATAAATATGTCAGCCAACATGCAAAACCTCTCCTGCTTCACTTTATCATTCTGTCACTCTATCTATCAATGATGTTACACACCCATATACATGCTGTGTTTGAGGATTTGTCGTCAGTCAGTCTGGAAACACTGAAGAAGGAGGGTCACCTTAAACACTGCAGATGAGGTGAGTGTTCATAGACATCTTTATTTCTTTAAGAAAATGTTCTGAATGAAGCTTTGGCTTACCCTTAGACAGGTCATTGTTTTTACAGTCTTAAGGAACATTTCTGCATCTAAAACCCCAGAAAGTCGGCCTTCCACTCTTATCATTTACCAATGGTTTCAGTGTGTTGGAATTGAAGCATTGTTGCTTGCCACTTTTTCAATACTACTTTTTGCTTCTTTCACTCATTTCTTGCCATTTTTGCCATTTCCAACAAGATTTAGCTAAATTTTAACCCCTTTGACCACTGTTTATATCCATTTATGCCACTTTGTTCCTCTATTAAACCATTGCTTTAAAATTTTAACCAATATTTCTTATCACTTTTAACCCCTTTTCACAATTTTTCCACCCTTTTCTTTTTGCCTCTTTTTGCATTATAGTAGTCCTTTCATTGCCATTTATCCAGTGCTATCCTCATATAACTAATTTTTGCTGGTCTTTAATGTCTTTTCACCACTTTTCCAACAGTGTTGCCAGTTTAAAACCATTTATGCCATTTTTTTTTTACATGACCATTTTCTTTGTTTGTCCTTTCTCCAGGTCTTGGCCCAAAAACCAATTGAAATGGCAGAAAACTCTTCTTCTTTTTCAGTACCCTACAGTTGTTCCAGTTCCACTGTAACTTATCTGGTTAATAGCACAATCACTGCCATCAAAGCGTCTCTTCTCGTCCCGCTTTATGTCTTCGTCGTCTCTCTGGGTCTCCGACAATGGAGGCAGCAGCGCTCCTTCAAATCAGCCAGCCACTCCGACATCTTCACCTACCATCTGGCTGCTTTTGAGCTGATCTGGCTGTTTACTTCAGGGCTTCATTTGTGGGCCGCATTCACTGGAAATCTTGAGACAATGATGTTCACCTCCATTTTTATTTTTTCCTCCTGGTATGGCGAGAACTTCCTCCATGTCCTGACCTGTGTGGAGCGCTACCTGGCTGTGGTCCATCCCGTCGTCTACATGAGGCTGAGGAATGCTCGAGGGGTCAGGATCAGGAACATCAGCATCGTCTGTGTCTGGATCCTGTCTTTTGTTTGTAGTGTCCTAGTCTGTCATTTCTATAACCCTCTGCTGCCCATTCCCTTCCTCGTCCCTTTCGCCGTCTGTCTGGTTGCCGTGTCTTTCTGCAGCCTCTCTGTTCTCAATGTTTTGATTCGACCAGGGCCTGGGGATGGAGGTCAGGACAGGGAACAGGTTGATCCAGCGAAGAGGAGGGCTTTCTTCACCATCACAGCCATATTGCTGGTTCTTTGGTCGTGGCTTGGAGGGATTCTTCTCGCGTATAGTCTCTACACAACAGTGCTTGCAAACAGCAGAGTCAAATGTGTGTTGGTGTCACTTGTATTACTGTTTAATCTTCCCAGTGCATTAGTGTTACCGCTGTTGTATCTTCACAGGGCGGGAAAACTGTCACTCTGCTTTCATAAATCTGGGTAAGATAAGGACTGGATTTCTATTTGACAACCAGACTGCTGAGTGCATTAGATGATTTGCATCATTAAAAAATAGTTTTAAAAAGACCTGTTTAGCTTCAGATGCCTTTCATAACTTATTTATAATGTCAGCTCACTGCATCTCAAACCCATATTTACTCTGACTTTTAAAAGTAGTTCAGACCTTAGAACAGTGGTTTTCAAACTTTTTTCACCCAAGTGACACCTAAGGTTAAACCAAAATCTCAAGACACACAATATTCATATGAATACAAAATAGACTTTTTAAATGATGTAACATTCAGTGTGGCCCATAAGGGGGGATAAAGGGGCCAACTGGGGGTGGCAAAGGTGGGCAAAAGGTGACAAGGATTGGTTAAAAGTGATGAAAAAAATTATGAAAAAATTGGGCAAAAAGTGACAAGACAGTCAAAAATGGGTAACAATTGGCATAAAGGGCCAAAAAATTGGTTAAAAGAGGCAAAAACATGTTTAAAGTGTCAAAAGGGGTGCAAAAAAACGTGTTACAATTGGCCAAAAACGGTTAAATGTTGTAAAAAAGTGGGAAAAAAAGAGAGATTGAAAAAAATCGGAAAAAATAGGCAAAAACATGGCCAAAGAAAGTGGGTGGACATTGGCCAAAGGGTGGCAAAAATGGGTTGAAAGTGTCAAAAAGGTAGCAAAATAGGTTACAAGTGGCAAAAAAGGCCAAAAAGTGTAAGAATTGCTAAAAGGATGTAAAAAGGGGTGAAAACTTATTTAAAAATTTAAGACCAGTTTCAACTCAATAACAGCTTGCCAAATAAGGTAACTTTTAGCCAGGATGCTAGCACCAACACTACTGATCCAACACACATACATGGATATCATCAATAAATCACAACTGGAGAGGGTCAATTCTCTGGGGTTTTGTCAGGGGCCCAGCCAGATCCCCGAGGCACACCTTGACTTGCCTCGTGCCTTGCCACACCATTTGAGAACCACTGCCTTAGAATACACTCTGTAAAGCTGAACCAGTCATAAATACTCAAAATACTTTTTGTAGTAAAGGTTACTCCAAAAATGCTCTTCCACAGAGTTCAGGGTATCATCGCTGCTATGTTGAAGTTGGTCCCCACAAGCCGGTGTACCCTAGCTCGGAGGGTAACTTCCCTCAGGGTGCAAAAGTGTCTAATGCCCAAAGGCATTCTGGGGAAACTGTGCAGATTAAGGGAGATTTGTCAAAAAACTGAGGGCTCTGGCTTTTTCACTCTATGTAAATGTTGCTTACAATGTGGTTCTTGATGATCCTGATGAAGGCTACATGCCGAAGCGCGCTGGTCTAATAAAGTTATTCTCTAAACTACAAGTGTTGCTGTAGATTTCTGTTCTCGTCAAGGGCTCTGGCTGCAGGCATTTTATCTGAGACACAGTATATCTCAGAAATTAAATTTTTCAAGGCGTCCTTCTCAATACTACTTCTTCTTAAGACCAGAGAATTCAGTTGGCATTTTGTTGGAACTGTAAAAGTCTATCAAGCAAGGACCAAAAATGTGAGATAAGGTACTGGGTAAGAGCTACGTGCAGGAAAATTGGTACACATATCTTGGGGCCATCCTCTAAAATGTACAGGAAGCACACTAAAAATAGCTAGAGGCCAACTTTTGGCATTTTTGGGCGATTCAAAAGTTTCATATTTTCACAAACTACTCTGAGGAATCAGTCTGATTGACTCTAGAGTTAAATGCTTATTCTAGACAACCTGGGGATCCAAAGTTGTGCAAACTGTGAGTTTTCATCTAAGGGCGTGGCTGTGACCAGAGCTTGAACTTAAACTACTTTTTAAATACTTTTTTTTTGCTGTGAAAATACACCACAAAAGCCTTCTAAGTATTTGAAGCTTATGTCAGTCATGACCAAACTTCAAAGGGATGATCACACATTGATCCTGAATACATTTATGTATCAATATCATTACAATATCACAGCGCCCTCTTTTGGTAATTGAACATTTCTTCCTCTGATTTTTAAAATATTAACTCAAAACATTCAGCCCCAGAACACCATTCAGCCTAGGCTTATGATATTTGGTGGGCATATGAGTCGTCATCAGGCCTACAAAAAAGCCTCTTGGAGCTATGCCCTAATGCCAACAGGAAGTCGAGCAGCTTCATCTCAATTTCAAAATAAGGCATTTTGATGGCTCTCAATGACTTTAACCTGTTATAAATTCAGTAAACAGTATTCTGTGATCTTCAGCTCCTTCTTACAAGACAACAGTATCCCACTAAACACATTAACATGCAAACATCTCATCATAACACCCCCTACTGGCAACAGGAAGTGACACAAATGGGTCACATCTCTATTCCTCTTATTTTGCATAACCGATTGAGCTCTGACTTTGAAAGAAAGGCCTTAATAATGGGCAAAACACAGATATGTTTCACTAAGAGATGTCACACTGAAGATGGAGAGCATTTTTATATCTCACCAATTTGACAGGAAGTTCACACCACGTGGCACAGGAAGTTGGCCTCATTCTAAAATGAAACATCTGATTTGCTTCAAATGTCACATGTAGGTTCACGGCCTGCCAATACATATTAAAAGGTAAATATCATTGTTTTGATGTAGCACCCCTCACTGGAAACAAAAATGACACAATTTGGCTATTTTTCTCATTTTATGTCATAAATAACAGTCCTAGGACGTGCTTTTTGTGCTCTGCTGCAGCACACAGCACAGGCGGCTTACACCCATTATTGCCACACTCCCTTGGCTGTGTGCCAGGATGCAAGGGCCCTTCAATAAGTAAGCTATGTATTGTCCTGTTTTAGAAGTAGTTACATGATTGGTGGCTTGCTTGAGCTTTGCTTGCTTCAGCTAAAGCTAATATAGCTATGCTAGCTATGTAACTTACATTACTACATAAGCCAGTGTATCTAAGTTAGCTTTAGCAGCCTGAACTTGGTCGCAATGGCAGAACAAGAGGATTTGAAAACTTTTCCATGGGTACAACCCACATACTCAGCTCTGCTGCTCATCCCACAAATGCATGTTCTTTACAATTGTGGTATCATTTAAAAGGGAAATCAAAAGGCTTTTCAGTGGCGTAAAATTTATTACTATGAAGCATTGTTACAACAAAACGACAGAGTATTAGGGCCACATGAAGAGAAAAAATATAATAAAAATCTTTTTTTTTTTACATTACGAGAATAAAGTCATAATATTACAAGAATAAAGTCGTAATATTACAAGAATAAAGTCGTAATATTACAAGAATAAAGTCGTAATATTACAAGAAAAAAATGGTAATATTATGAGAATAAAGTCGTAAAAATATGATTTTACGACTTTTTTCTCATAATATTACAACTTTTTTCTTGTAATATTAAGACTTTTTTCTTGTAATATTAAGACTTTTTCTCATATTATTACAACTTTTTTCTCGTAATATTACACATTTTTTTCCACGTAATATTGTGACTTTTTTCTCATAATATTATGACTTTATTCTCGTAATATTATGACTTTATTCTCATAATGTCAAAAAAAAAAGTTTAGTCTTTTATTTTTATCTTCGTGTGGCCCTAATACTCTGTCGTACAACAAAGAAATAATCTACCAATCATTAATTTCCTTAATGTATGTGCTGGCTCAAGTTTGGATATTGTTAAATGAATTTACTGATAATCTAAAATTTGACTTATTAATTGACAATATCTAACAGCATTGTCTTGGCAAATAAAGCACTGCATTATGACTAAGAACAGATTTAAATCCGAATGCAAAGCCATGGTTTCCAACTTCTACAGAACACAAACAATCATTTTATTATCATGTGGTCTGAATAAATAAATCTGCACACAGCTGGCTGTGTTGACTCAAAGAATACTGATGATAGGACATTTGCCTGCTGTGATTGGTTGACAGGTCCAAAAAGTGTCATCCAACATGCAAAACATCTCCTGCATCACCAGATCACTATGGCATATGAAAATCAATGATATGACAAATCCAAGCACATAATCAGTGAGCTAAGAGACACCAGAGAAGGACGATCATCCAGGAAAACTGCTGATTAGGTGAGTGCTCATGCAACTTCATGAGAACTTCAACACTAGCCGAAGACATGCATCCTAACTTTGCCATGAGATTTAGCTCAGACATTTGGATCACAGATCTGTTTCTCATCTTGTTCTCCTCCTCAGGTCTCCACCTTCAAACAGCTGACATGCCGGACAACTCCTCTTTTAGTGTAATGACCGATTGCTTCCGCTTCACAGCGAACGTTGTGGGTATAACTGCAATCACAGTCACCAAAGTGATCCTCCTCATCCCTCTCTACGTCTTCCTCTTCTACCTCAGACTCCAACAATGGAGGCAGCGACGCTCCTTCAGATCAGCCAGCCACTCTGACATCTTGACCTACCATATGGCTGCTCTGGAGGTGATCTGGCTGTTTGCTGCAGGATTCCAACTGTGGGCGATCTCCACTGATAACCTAGAGATGCTTTTGACAGCTTACTCTTTCATTCACATAGCCTGGTTTGGAGAGATCTTCTTCCATGTCCTGACCTGTGTGGAGCGCTACCTGGCTGTTGTTCACCCCATCGTCTACATGAGGCTGAGGAACGCTCGAGGTGTCCGGATCAGAATCATCAGCATCATCTGTGTTTGGGTCCTGACTATAGTCTGTAGCATTTTTGTTGTTATGTACTTTTTTCAGCTGATCCCCATGCCAGTCTTGATCCCCTTCTCCCTCTGTCTGGCTGCTGTGTCTTTCTGCAGCCTCTCTGCTTTCTATGTCCTGGATCGACCCAGGCCTGGGGATGCAGTCCAGGGCAGGGAGAAGGTTGACCAAGCCAAGCAAAGAGCATTCTCCACCATGATAGCTGTATTTGTTGTGCTGTGGTTGTGGTTTGGAGGGGTTATCATCTCGTACACTGTGAATATGGCAGTCTTTGTCTTTGTGAGTGATGGAATCAAATGTGGTGTTATGTTTGTCGTTCACTTGTTAAATCTGCCCAGTTTTTCAGTCTTACCTCTGCTGTATCTTCACAGGGCTGGAAAACTGTCTCTCTGGTAATAATGGTTAAGATTAGGCTACATGGCCACTGCAAACCTGTCTATACCACTGGGTTTACTGGGTGACTTGCTATTGGCTGCAGCCTGGTTCGTCATGCTTCCTTAGGAGCAAATGCAGCTCAGAAGAAATTTTGAACAGGAAGGTTGTGGGTTCTGGTGCCAGCTCCTACAGTCACATGTTGATGTGCCCGCAGACAACTTAACCCAAACACTCCCAGTCTTAGTGTGCAGATGTGTGGGGATGTCATTGGACCTTACTGTTTTCTGTAATATTATGATGCTAGACCCTACTTTCTATTGGACTGTAATATTATGATGCTAGACCCTACTTTCTATTGGACTGTTTTATTATGATGCTAGACCCTACTTTCTATTGGACTGTAATATTATGATGCTAGACCCTACTTTCTATTGGACTGTTTTATTATGATGCTAGACCCTACTTTCTATTGGACTGTAATATTATGATGCTAGACCCTACTTTCTATTGGACTGTTTTATTATGATGCTAGACCCTACTTTCTATTGGACTGTAATATTATGATGCTAGACCCTACTTTCTATTGGACTGTAATATTATGATGCTAGACCCTACTTTCTATTGGACTGTTTCAGTATGATGCTAGACCCTACTTTCTATTTGACTGTTTTATTATGATGCTAGACCCTACTTTTTATTGGACTGTAATATTATGATGCTAGACCCTACTTTCTATTGGACTGTTTTATTATGATGCTAGACCCTACTTTCTATTGGACTGTAATATTATGATGCTAGACCCTACTTTCTATTGGACTGTAATATTATGATGCTAGACCCTACTTTTTATTGGACTGTTTTATTATGATGCTAGACCCTACTTTTTATTGGACTGTAATATTATGATGCTAGACCCTACTTTCTATTGGACTGTTTTATTATGATGCTAGACCCTACTTTTTATTGGACTGTAATATTATGATGCTAGACCCTACTTTTTATTGGACTGTAATATTATGATGCTAGACCCTACTTTCTATTGGACTGTAATATTATGATGCTAGACCCTACTTTTTATTGGACTGTAATATTATGATGCTAGACCCTACTTTCTATTGGACTGTTTTATTATGATGCTAGACCCTACTTTTTATTGGACTGTAATATTATGATGCTAGACCCTACTTTTTATTGGACTGTAATATTATGATGCTAGACCCTACTTTCTATTGGACTGTTTTATTATGATGCTAGACCCTACTTTCTATTGGACTGTTTTATTATGATGCTAGACCCTACTTTCTATTGGACTGTTTTATTATGATGCTAGACCCTACTTTCTATTGGACTGTTTTATTATGATGCTAGACCCTACTTTCTATTGGACTGTTTTATTATGATGCTAGACCCTACTTTCTATTGGACTGTTTTATTATGATGCTAGACCCTACTTTCTATTGGACTGTTTTACTATGATGCTAGACCCTACTTTCTATTGGACTGTTTTATTATGATGCTAGACCCTACTTTCTATTGGACTGTTTTATTATGATGCTAGACCCTACTTTCTATTGGACTGTAATATTATGATGCTAGACCCTACTTTCTATTGGACTGTTTTATTATGATGCTAGACCCTACTTTCTATTGGACTGTTTTATTATGATGCTAGACCCTACTTTCTATTGGACTGTTTTATTATGATGCTAGACCCTACTTTCTATTGGACTGTTTTATTATGATGCTAGACCCTACTTTCTATTGGACTGTTTTATTATGATGCTAGACCCTACTTTCTATTGGACTGTTTTATTATGATGCTAGACCCTACTTTCTATTGGACTGTTTTATTATGATGCTAGACCCTACTTTCTATTGGACTGTTTCAGTATGATGCTAGACCCTACTTTCTATTGGACTGTTTCAGTATGATGCTAGACCCTACTTTCTATTGGACTGTTTTATTATGATGCTAGACCCTACTTTCTATTGGACTGTAATACTATGATGCTAGACCCTACTTTCTATTGGACTCTGTGCTGACTTGACTTTAGTCCAGAAGACAATCTTCACTTCAACAAGGAGGGTCAGCCACAGAAGGTCATTAGTGAAAGGTCAAACAAAGATCCAGGCATTTGGGGATGCCTTGGATGCCTCCATCGAATCCATGTCTGTGCATGATGAGAGCGTGAAAGTTGTAGAGCCTACCTTGGCAGCGTATTCCATTGATCAGCTGACTGCAAAGCTGAGATCAACCACAGACTCGGACTCGTGGGTTTAGCTCTACCCACTGTGTTCCAGATACATTGCAGTCTTTTCTTGTCACGTGTCTTTTGGCTTTGTGGACCTGAACAATCATAGGAGGGTAAAATTTGCCTGCTGGGACTAGTTGACATGAACCTCCACATGAATCTTATCCAACATGCAAAAAGATTGCTCTTGCACTCTGGCATACAGGCATATTAAAGCCACACCCCCAAGACTCAAATACCAACGTTTATTCAGATCACAGACCAGTGAAGTGTAGTCAGTAAGTCAGGAGGCACGGAGAAGGATGCTGTTAAAAGAAAAACTGCTGATGAGGTGAGTGTTCTTGGTAAGCTTTTACCTACCCTCAGATAACATGCTAGCATGCTAACAGGACTAATGCTATGGGTTTCTTCAGCACGGTTGCTCTTTGGTCATGGGTTTACTGACATTTAAGCTCGAAGCAGTGTTTGTCTGAGTGTGCTGTTGTAGTTCAGAATGGAGGACCGTGAATGCCTTTGAGCTTATGCTGAACCACGGTTGGGCAACTGGTGGCCCGGGGGCCAAATGTTGTCAGTGAATGTGGCCCTGAAGTCAATTTCAAATACCAAAAAATTATTAACCCTAAGAAAACTGTCAAAATCTGCCGTGAAAGCACGAATACAGAGACATTTCTCAGATGATATTTTCCATTTTTCATTTTTTTACTATTTTTATTTTTCAGTATGCTTTATTTTTGTTCTTTGATTTCATTTAAAAAATGAAATATGTTTTTAACTTCTTAAATTCTTTTATTTCTACCATTGCATATCATTTTTGGGCTTAATATTATTCATCATGTATTTTTTTAATAGAAATTTATTCATTAAGTAACTTATTTGGTATTTATGTTTCATTTTGGATGTTTTACTTTAACATTTTAAAATTTTTATTTTTCTTATGAAAAACATTTCTCTTATTTCTATTTATTCAGTTTTAATTTATTTCAATTTATCTCTTTTTTTTTAAATGTAATTTATGTTTAGTTTTTTATTTCATTCAGATATTTGAAATGTGTTGATTATTAATTTATTTTATTTTGATATTTCATTTTTTTTAATTGTTTATTTTATAAGTGTATTTCTTCTTAATTTTTAAATTTTTTACTTTATAAAATGTAGTTCTTTCTTTTCTCATGTCGGTAGATTCATTTGGCTGCAAGTATTTCCATTACACTTTTCATTTGCATCACTAGATGATCTTGTGAAAAGATATGCAAATACCAACTATCATGTTGGCTGCACTGAAAAAGAAGCTTGAATCTGAGTCACTTCTGCATGCATGTCATTACATTTAACTATTTCTATTTGTACTTGAGCTTAAAAACATAAATGTTGGTATAATAAATGATCAGAAAAGCAACATATTCTTCCTTTCATTGAATTATCAGTAATCTCAGGGGTTAGATTGAGAATCTCCAGTAATCTCTGATAATCTGGCTCTTTGGCCTCAATGAAATGAAAGCAGCCGTCTTGGTGTTTCCCGTCCCTGTCCTGATCTCTATCTTTATGATGGTTTTCTGATTATAAGACTGTGTATTTATTTACATTTCCCCCACAGGTCAGTGTGGAAACAGCTGATATGTCCAACAACTCTTCGTTCAGTTCAACGGCCCATGGTTGCTCAAACTCTACAGCTGATTATGTACTGGGCAGAGTCTTCATTTCCTCCAAATGTGTGTGCCACATTCCTCTGTACCTCTTCATTCTCTATCTGGGTGTCCAACAATGGAGGCCACAGCGCTCCTTCAAAAAGGCCAGCCACTCTGACATCTTCACCTACCACTCTGCTGCTTTAGAGCTCCTCTGGTTCTTGGCTGTAATCCTTACCAGTCGTGGATTTCCCACTGCTATCCTGGTGAAAGTGGCCAGCTGTCTCGTGTCTGTTTCCTGGTACGGCGTGAACTTCCTCCATGTCCTGACCTGTGTGGAGCGCTACCTGGCTGTGGTCCATCCCGTCGTCTACATGAGGCTGAGGAATGAACGAGCAGCCTCTCTGTCCTCTATGTCCTGATTCGCCCCGGGCCTGGGGAGGGAGTCCAGGACAGGGGGTGGGCTGACCAAACAAAGAAGCGGGGGTTCTTCACCATTACAGTCATACTGGTTGTGCTGTCTCTATGGCTTGGTGGGCTCGTTGTATCCTACATCCTCTTTACCTCTCCACTTGTGTCCAATAATGTTAAACGTCTTGTATTGAGGTGTTCCTTCCTGTTAAATGTTCCCAGTGGTCTGGTTTTACCTCTGCTGTATCTCCACAGGGCGGGGAAACTGTCCTTTTGCTGTCATAACAACAGTTAAATCTGCATGTGACCAGACTACAGTAGAGACTAGGACAACAAGAGTGGAGAGGAATCTTCACTGGTATGAAGCGTCTGAGGTCTGACTGTCAGGAGGTCAAATATCCATCAGCAGAGTTTCAGACGCCAACATCTTTCAGCTTTACATCAATTTCAGTGGCACAGTAGTGTTAAGGCCTTTAATCTATAAATAACATTAACACAGAAGCATTTTGTCTCTTTGTCAGCACAGTATGAATAGACAATGATATTCTCCACACATCTGTTAGAAATAAACTGTAAAGGATCAACATTAGCAAGAATATTGTTGTTTATCAAAGACGTCATGATATAAGTCATGAATTAACAAAAGGAGAAAAACAAAATTTTCAAGATGAATAAGTCACATGCACCAAGAAACAAACGTTACATTTTCTGCTTAATAACCCACATGAAGCACCAAAGAAAATCTCAAAATTTTAAATGGTTAAAGCCCTAAATGTATGGAGAAAACCTCGAATCCAAAAAGCCATAAAATAATAATAATTTAAAAAAAGGTTACATCTCAGAATGTTCAAGAATTAAAAAGTCTAATTTATTTGAAAAAAAAAAAACATGCTTGCACAAGACCTGAATTAATGATAAGAATTGCAGACTGTTGAAGTTTAAAAAGTCGCTGTAAATAAAAAATCTCAGAATTTTTAAATGTAACAAGCTGAAATGAACGAAGGAGAAAAATCAAAGAATTTTACCACCTGAAAATTGAATGTACATTAAAAAAATCTAAGTTTAAAAGGAATGAATGAATGAGAAAAAAACTCAAAATTTTCAAGTTTTGAAAACCAAATGTGTGTGAAACACCCCCAAGAAAAGTTACTACTACTACTACTAAAGATACTTAAAAAAGACCAGAATTAATGAGAAAAATCAATAATTTTAAAGTATAAAAACTCAATGAACATGAAACAAAATGAACATGAAAAAAACTCAAAATATTATACTTAAAAAATTGATGAATTCATGAGAAGATTTTCAGTATTTTCAAGTTTACAAAGTCAAATGTACATGAAATGTACATGTACATTTCTTCTTAAAAAATGATTAGCAAATGAGAAAAATCTCAGACTTTTCATATTTAAAGATCGAATGTACTAAAAAATAAAAACAAAAAAATCAAGTTTAATAAGTGATAAATTAATGAGAAAAAAAAATCTCAGTATTTCCAAGTTTTGAAAGTCAAAATACATGAAAAAAAATTCAGATTTACATAGTGAAATGTAAATTTAAAACCTCAAAATGTTCAAGTTTTAAAAGCCAAATGTATGTGGAAAAAAAGAAAAATGTATATTAAAAAAGACATGAATTAATGAGAAAAATCAAGAATTTTCAACTGTAAAAACTCAAATGAACATGAAAAACTCTAAAAATATTATACTTACAAAAAGTGATGAATTTATAATAAAAATTTCAGTATTTTCAAGTTTAGACAGTCAAATGTACTAAGAAAATAAAACAAAACAAAACAAACAAACAAACAAACAAATCAAGTTTAATAAGTGGTAAATTAATGAGAAAAAAATCTCAGTATTTTCAAGTTTTAAAAGTCAAATGTACATGAAAAAAACCAGGTTTAAATAGTGAAATTTACATTTAAAACCTCAACATGTTCAAGTTTTAAAAGCCAAATTATGTGTAAAAAAACAGAAAGATGTATATTAAAAAAGACATGAATTAATGAGAAAAATCAAGAATTTTCAAGTGTAAAAGTTGAATAAAAATGAAAAACACTAAAAATATTATACTTGCAAAAATGGATGAATTCATGAGAAAGATCTCAGTGTTTTAAAGTTTAGACAGTCAAATGAACATAAAAAAAAATTCTGCTTAAAAACATGATCACTGAATGAGAAAAATCTTAGAATTTTCACGTTTAAAAATCAAATGTAAAAAAAAAAAAGGTTGATAAGTTATAAATTTATGAGAAAAATCTTAGTATTATCAAGTTTAGAAAGTCAAATGTACAAAAACAATTCTCCTTAAAATAGTGATTACTAAATCAGAAAAATCTTTGAATTTTCATGTTAGAAAATCAAATGTACATACCCCTGGCAATAAAATTCATCATAACCTGGTCTTTGTGGACACACCTATAATTTGATTTTCCCATCGTGCCATTTCTGAAAAAAATGGGATATTTGCATGCAGTGATTTATCAACCACATCCATCAAACTTTGATATCCAACATGCAAATATTTGCTTCATTTGACCTCTGATACGTGACCATTGTTGGTTTTACATACCCAGACCTGCACAGGTACCAGGTTTATCTGGATCAGCAGCCAGGGAGGAGGAATTATTGAGTCTGGAGACATCGGAGACAGATGATCCTGAATACAAAGTGTTCACACGGTGAGTGCTCAGCCATAACTTCATTATTTTAAGGAGTTATGGAGCTAACCTTTGACTTCAGCTTAGAAAGTACAGTTTTTACAATGTTAGCATTCAGCTGAATTTTTCACTCTCAGTTGTGATCATTTCCTCTGTGGCTGTAAATGGCACAAGCTTTGTGTAGGCCGGTTGCTTTCTTAATAAATTTAGAAATGATTTTTTTAGCCATTTGAGGACTAAAATGTCCACTGTGAAAAACATTAGTAAAACTTTAGATTCCCCCCCTTAATTTTCTTTTACCAGTGACCTCCAACAGGATAAGAAGTGTAGAAAATGGTTGTGTGGGATTTTCTTTTACAGTTCTTTTCACCAGTTGAAACATCTGAGGAATACTTGAAAAAAAAAATGGGGTACTTTTGATTGGAAATTTTAAAAGTATGACTAAGAATTTTGCACAGAAATTTTGGTAGTTTCTTTGGAATTTCAGGGAATTTGTGTTGATATTGGGGATCAATTTTTGTCAAAATTAATTCTGTTAAAATACAAGACTGAGCTTTTCAAACCTGTCAGGTCCTAGTTATTAGTGGGAGAAACTAAAACTGAATTCCAAACAAAAGCTCAGGTCTCAGGAGGTTAAACTATTTCTATTTGTACTTGAGCTTAAAAACATAAATGTTGGTATAATAAATGATCAGAAAAGCAACATATTCTTCCTTTCATTGAATTATCAGTAATCTCAGGGGTTAGATTGAGAATCTCCAGTAATCTCTGATAATCTGGCTCTTTGGCCTCAATGAAATGAAAGCAGCCGTCTTGGTGTTTCCCGTCCCTGTCCTGATCTCTATCTTTATGATGGTTTTCTGATTATAAGACTGTGTATTTATTTACATTTCCCCCACAGGTCAGTGTGGAAACAGCTGATATGTCCAACAACTCTTCGTTCAGTTCAACGGCCCATGGTTGCTCAAACTCTACAGCTGATTATGTACTGGGCAGAGTCTTCATTTCCTCCAAATGTGTGTGCCACATTCCTCTGTACCTCTTCATTCTCTATCTGGGTGTCCAACAATGGAGGCCACAGCGCTCCTTCAAAAAGGCCAGCCACTCTGACATCTTCACCTACCACTCTGCTGCTTTAGAGCTCCTCTGGTTCTTGGCTGTACTCCTTACCAGTCGTGGATTTCCCACTGCTATCCTGGTGAAAGTGGCCAACTTTCTCGTGTCTGTTTCCTGGTACGGCGTGAACTTCCTCCATGTTCTCACCTGTGTGGAGCGCTACCTGGCTGTGGTCCATCCCGTCGTCTACATGAGGCTGAGGAATGAACGAGGGGTCAGGATGAGGAACATCAGCATCCTCTGTGTCTGGATTCTGTCTGCTGTTTGTAGCAGTATTATTTCTCTCACCCTGTCCATCTCTATCCCCTTCATTGTCCCTTTTGCCGTCTGTTTTGTTGCTGTGTCTTTCTGCAGCCTCTCTGTCCTCTATGTCCTGATTCGCCCCGGGCCTGGGGAGGGAGTCCAGGACAGGGGGTGGGTTGACCGAACAAAGAAGCGGGCGTTCTTCACCATTACAGTCATACTGGTTGTGCTGTCTCTATGGCTTGGCGGGCTCGTTTTATCCTACATCCTCTTTGCCTCTCCACTTGTGTCCAATAATGTTAAATGTCTTCTGGTGAGGTGTTCCTTCCTGTTAAATGTTCCCAGTGGTCTGGTTTTACCTCTGCTGTATCTCCACAGGGCGGGGAAACCGTCCTTTTGCTGTCATAACAACAGTTAACTGATGAGGACCCACCATAGCACAGGTGTCACATGACCTTTAAAAGTCCTGTAAGAGACCTTACATAGCTTTGTTCTTGACTTAAACTAATAAAGTCCCTGACTGAAACAGTGAACATTCATGTGACTGGTTGAATATTTTTAAAGTGGAAAAAATTGAAATAGGTGTAGAAAAGTGGCATAACTTGTAAAAGCACTGGTGAAAAAGGTTCAAAAGAGGCAACAATGGGATTAAAATGGCAAAAAAATATATATTATAGAAATGCAACAAGAGGAAAAAATGTGAAGAAAATTGTGAAAATGTTTAAAAGTGAAGAAAATTACATGAAGAGACAAAATCAGGGCAATAAAAGCCAGATAAACTTGTAAAAAACTGGCAAAAATGAGTTCAAAGTAGGAAAAAAATTGCTAAAAAGTAAAATACAGTTGCAGATTTTTTTAAACGAGCAAAAATGGGGTAAAGTGGCATAAATGGTTACAGTGAGGCAAAAAGGATACCAAAATGGTGAAATGCTGTTAAAAAGTGGCAAAAAGGTCATAAAGTGGAAAAAAGAAGCAAAAATTTGCTAGATGAAGTAGGAAAATGGGGTTAAAAAGGGAATTAAAAGTGGGAAAAAATGGGCATAGAGTGGGATAAAAAAGGCATAAATGAACAGAAACACACATGCACTGATGTCAATACATCACGACTGTGGAGCATGCACCGGGTTTTTGTGTTAAAAATAAACCCCTGAATTTTTTTTTTTTTTTTTTTTTTTTTTTGGGGGGGGGGGGTAAAATCTAATCGATGTCGACTTATGCTGTATGAATACAAATTAAAAGGTGAAAGTACGCCATTTTGCAATCAAGACTGGAAAGTAAATGTATTTTCCAATAATAGATGATAATAAATTAACCAAATAAGCCAAATAGGACATATATACCATTTCCTATCCTTGGCATTAGAGATAGGTGTATTTTCTAAGTCAGAAGTGTGTTTACATGCTCTACTGAGTCTGTGTGATGCCACGCCATAATTCTGTTATGGTCAGAAATGGGTGTGGCCTCTTATGGGTTAAAACTGCATGTGACCAGCCTACATAGTAGGGACTAAGACATAGCTAGACCCTATGTCCTACGCGAGCCGGCTGTAACATAAATGGGGGCTCGTCCGGATAAAAATCCGTTAAAGGAGACCCAGAAACTAAATGTTGTTGTTTATTAAAGGTAAGATTTTGTTTTGATTCAAATTTTTGCGTGTGTATCCGGTAAGTTCCGCCCGGCACAACTCCGGATGGAGGCCCAAGAAAAAGCCCAGAGCCAGCAAACTCAGCTTAAACACGAGATTCTAAAAATGGAGATCGAGGCCAACAAAGCAGTCTGCCTGCCTCAGCTGGAGCTGGAAGCTCAGCATCAGTGGTGTGCACAAAGGGGGGGGGGGGGGGGACTGGCCTCCCTTGTGGCCCAATTGTTGAAAAACGTGCTAAAGTGTCCTCTTAGGAGGCAAAACGCACGTTAAAGTGCCCTCTTGGGAGCCAAAATGTGCGTTAAAGTGCCCTCTTTGGAGGCAAAACACATGCTAAAGTGCCCTCCCAGGAGCCAAAATGCGTGCTATAGTGCCCTCCTGGTTGGCAAAACACACTAAACTGCCCTTTTGGGTGGAAAAAACACACTAAACTGCCCCCTTGGCTGGTTAAAACATGATAAACTGCCCACTTAGGTGGCACAAAGACGTGTTTAAGTACCCTCCTTATTGGCAAACACACTAAACTGCCCTCTTGGGTGAAGAAAACACACTAAACTCCAGGAGACCATTAGAAATACTGTGAAACATTGCTGTTGCAATGACTTTTATGTTTGGCCCTTTTTTGATCTATATTGAGTCAGAACTATATCTCACTGTATCTTGACATGGGTAAACATATTTCTCTTGTTCCTCCATTTAGAGACACTGAGGTCGATAGTTATTTCGCTGCATTTGAGTGCATTGCGTCTGCGCTTCAGTGGCCTTATGACGTGCGGCCACTTCTGCTCCAGTGTAAAAGTCCATGGTAAAGCCCAAGAAGCTGTTGCTGCTCTTCCTTTAGTGAAGAGTTTAAATTACGAGTGTGTTAAAATGTCAATTTTGTGTGTGTATGAATTGGTCCCTGAAGCCTACAGGCAAAAATTTAGGAACCACGAAAAAGCCCCAGCTCAAACTTACGTTGAGTCCGCCAGAGAAAAGGGAACTCTATTTGAAAAGTGGATCACAAGATGTAAGGCAAAGAACCTTGAGTCCCTAAAAGAAGTGATTATGCTGGAGGATTTGAAGAGCTTTTTACCTGAATGTGTAGTGATGTATTTGAATGAGAACAATGTAAACTCAGTTTCCTCTGCTGCTGTTTTGGCCGAAGAGTACGAGTTGACTCACAGGACTGTGTTCCCATCAGTCTCTGTTGAGCAGCCCAGTGCTCCAGTGTTGTTGAAGCCTTTCTCAGAACCAGTCATGAGAAAGAAAAATCACAGGAGATGTTTTAACAAACCAGTTGGTTTCTGTCTTAAGGGGAGGGGTGTTACGACCGCTGGGGATTTTCACTCCTCTCTCTTTCAGTGTGTGTATGCCTGTGTGTGTGAGTGTCCTTGTTTAAGTGCCACCTGCAGCTCTTAGGTTGCCTCCCTGATTCAGTGACTCCGTCCACCTGTGCAAGGGAAGCCTGATTGGCACGGAGGATCTACAGCCCTGTCCACCAATCAGAAGGGAGTGCAGGGAAGACAATAAAAGGAGCCGGCAGACCAACACCAGCAGCAAGCTGTAGCCAGCCATGCTCGCGTGCCTCTTTGTTAACTTCTGTTAAACTTCTGATAATTCTGTAAACTTGCTAAGGCACTGGTTTTGTGAATTGTGGTAGCCTAAATAGTTACTCATATACACACTTAGTATCATCTGTTAGTTTGGGTGCTGTTTTGTATTTCCTTCTGTTAATTAGGGTAGTTAGGTTTTTGGTTTCTCTTGTTTGCTAAAACTCAGATAGTTTTAATAAGTCTAGTTTAGAGTCTCTTTTTTTCTCCTATTCCAACTTTGCAGAGCTCTCATTTAGTCTTTAGTTGGCTCATTTTGTTCAATTGTCAAACCAACTTTACTGTTGTATATAAATAACTTTATTAAAACATTTAAACATCTGGTTTTTATGTTCCCTTCTCCTAGCGAGCTGGTTGTAACAATGCTAGACCCTACTTTCTATTGGACTGTAATATTATGATGCTAGACCCTACTTTCTATTGGACTGTTTTATTATGATGCTAGACCCTACTTTCTATTGGACTGTTTTATTATGATGCTAGACCCTACTTTCTATTGGACTGTAATATTATGATGCTAGACCCTACTTTCTATTGGACTGTTTTATTATGATGCTAGACCCTACTTTCTATTGGACTGTTTTATTATGATGCTAGACCCTACTTTCTATTGGACTGTTTTATTATGACGCTAGACCCTACTTTCTATTGGACTCTGTGCTGACTTGACTTTAGTCCAGAAGACAATCTTCACTTCAACAAGGAGGGTCAGCCACAGAAGGTCATTAGTGAAAGGTCAAACAAAGATCCAGGCATTTGGGGATGCCTTGGATGCCTCCATCGAATCCATGTCTGTGCATGACGAGAGCGTGAAAGTTGTAGAGCCTACCTTGGCAGCGTATTCCATTGATCAGCTGACTGCAAAGCTGAGATCAACCACAGACTCGGACTCGTGGGTTTAGCTCTACCCACTGTGTTCCAGATACATTGCAGTCTTTTCTTGTGATGTGTCTTTTGGCTTTGTGGACCTGAGCAATCATAGGAGGGTAAAATTTGCCTGCTGGGACTAGTTGGCATGAACCTCCACATGAATCTTATCCAACATGCAAAAAGATTGCTCTTGCATGAATTTATCACTCTGGCATACAGGCATATTAAAGCCACACCCCCAAGACTCAAATACCAACGTTTATTCAGATCACAGACCAGTGAAGTGTAGTCAGTAAGTCAGGAGGCACGGAGAAGGATGCTGTTAAAAGAAAAACTGCTGATGAGGTGAGTGTTCTTGGTAAGCTTTTACCTACCCTCAGATAACATGCTAGCATGCTAACAGGACTAATACTTTGGGTTTCTTCAGCATGGTTGCTCTTTGGTCCATGTACATAAATGTTTAAGGGTTTGGAATTTAATCAGTCTTTGAGCTTATCCTAAACCACGGTTGGGCAACTGGTGGCCTGGTGGCCAAATGTTGTCAGTGAATGTGGCCCTGAAGTCAATTTTAAATACCAAAAGTTTCTAAACAATAAGAAAACAGTCGACATCTGCCTTGAAAGCATGAACACAGAAACATTTCTCATATATTTCCCCGCCGACATTTGTTGGTTATTTTATGAAGTTGTTTTTGTTTAACTAAAACAAGTTCCAACTTTTTAAAAATTAGTTTTTATATAAATCTAATAATTAACTTTATTTATTGTAACCATCATTTTTTATTTATTTCTATTTTTAATATACTTTATTTTTGTTCTTTGATTTCATTAAAAAAATTTAATGTACTTTTAACTTCTTAATTTATTTTATTTTATATCATTCCACATTATTTTTTTGTTTGTAAAATTTATTTTTCTTTATCATTTTGTTATTTTGTGCTTTATATTTTTGATCATGTATTTCATATTTTAAGAAAAAATAGAATTTGTTTCATTAAGTAGTTAAGTTGGTGTTTATGTTCCATTTCAGTATTTTTTAATTTAACATTCAAAAAATGTTATTTTTCTTATTAAAAACATTTCTCTTAATTCTTTTCATTTTGTTTTTATTCATTTCAATTTATTTAGTGTTTTTTATTTGATCTATTTTTTGTTTTTAATTTCATTCAAATATTTGAACAGTATTGATTATTATTTTTTTAGTTTGAAATTTGAATTCTTTTTTGTTTGTATTTTATATACGTGTATTTTTTCTTGATTTTCAATTTTTTAATTTTTAAAAAAATTAGTTCTTTGTTTTTTCATTCATTTGGCTGCAACCATTTCCATAAAACTTTCATTTGCATCACTAAATGATCTTGTGAAAAGATATGCAAATACCAAGTATCATGTTAGCTGCAATGAAAAAGAAGCTTGAATCTGAGTCAGTTCTGCATGCACCTCATCAGATTAAACTATTTCTATTTGTACTTGAGTTTGAAAACATAAATGTTGGTATAATAAATTGTCAGGAAAGCAAAATATTCTTCCTTTCATTGAACCGTGAGTAATCTCAGGGGTTAGATTGAGAATCTCCAATAATCTCTAATAATCTGGCTTTTTGGCATAATCAATTACATTTGATTTGATTTGATCTTTATTTATCTCAAACATGAAAAATCAACAGAAATACAACAATTAATGCTCAATGAAAATCATATCACTTGTCAAAAAAAGGACAAAAAAAAAAAAAAAAAGGAAGAAAAAGAAAAAAGAGCTCCAGCAATGTTTGAGAAGGGACAGGTGGAAGTATAAATGCTCATCTGAACCTGCCCCTACCTACCATATTACTTCATTATAAAAGATTTTGCAATCTGAGTAAGTACAAAAGTGTCTAATCATAGCATATACATATATACACATGCATGAATACCTACCATATTACTACATTTAAGAGATTTTTATAATACCTGAGTAAATGCATTTGTACATCCACACAACAGTGCAGTGTTGTGCCTGAACGAGTTCAATGAACGATCGTTCATGAACTCGTTCATATTTTGGGCGAACGTGAACTGAGCGTACTGTATTTCTGCCTGATGAACATTAATGTGAGCGCGCTCATTCTGGCGTTTGTGAACTATGATCGAGGTAATGTACATACAATGTTGACCAAACAGAAACTTTTCCTGGTCGTTACGTTAGTAAATCAACCCTCACAATATCTATTTTGGAAAAAAATGCTGCTTAGGGCCTCACTTTGGCCAGGGGTGGCCCTGTGTGCAAGTGACTGAATGGGTGGCTACAGTGGGGAAATGCCAGTGTTGTAAGGGTAATAGCTCGCAGCAACATGAAGAAAAGAAAAAGAACTATGATCTAGTTCATTTTTAGAACTGTGAACTTAGTTCAAAATTTGAATTATGAACTATGAACTGAACCAGTTCATTTTAACCTTTTCATGCATGAATTATGACAACCTCAGTCAGGATTTTTTTCCTAAGTGTTTTATTCCTCTTTAGGCATGAAAAAAATAAAGAATTGAACTTCATTTTCTAAAAACTTACATTTTTCAAGGAGTTCCTGACATGTCCAGTCGGGTGGACAACATGCGTTTGAGCTTTCAGCTCATGAAATATGTTTTTAACAAAACAATGAATAAAATGACTCATAATGTGAAATGTTTCATGTTTTAATGTTGTTTCAATAATGTGTTCACATATCCCTTGTAATGTGTTAGAAAGCTGCCCACATCTTTAGTGTTAGCGGGTCAAATTTGACTCGTGATTTAACTCAGCTTGAAAATACTTAAAAAACAATAGTTATCATCCAATATTGTTTTTCACCTCATAACTAACTTAGTATGTATTCATATCCATGTAAAAACTGTTTTAAATTTTATTATTTTTGGCTAATTAGACCTTTTCTCTTACTATATACCACTCGTTTTCAATTAAAAAACTGTTCAAATTCACTTATTTTATTTCCTACACTGAAGATAATGGGTAAGTATATTATCCAAGTCTAATAGACTAATATTGGAGCTTAACTAAATCCATAAATTTGAGTTCTTTAGATTTGAAGAAAAGAGGGTTAGTATGATTGAAATATCCTGCTTGATTTATTATCCGTATCACTCTCTTTTGCAATGTGCCTAACTTCTGTAGGTTACTTTTGTATGTGTTTCCCCATACTTCAACACAATAAGACAGGTATGGTACAATTAAAGCAAAATATAAAGTATGTAATGTTTCTTGCTTTAGTATGTATCTAGTTTTATCACTATACCTATGTACAGAAGAGTATAAGGGCCACTGAAAAAAAAAATTTTGAGACAATTTTTTTTTTTTCAATTGTGAGAAAAAAGTCAGAATTCTGAGATTAAAGTCAGAATTCTGAGATTAAAGACAGAATCCTGAGAAAAAAAACTTTAATCTCAGAATTCTGACTTTTTTCTCAGAATTCTGACTTTAATCTCAGAATTCTGACTTTAATCTCAGAATTCTGACTTTTTTCTCACAATTGAAAAAAAAAAATTGTCTCAAAAAAATTTTTTTTTCAGTGGCCCTAATACTCTTCCGTATTGATCACTTTAGCTAGCTGCTGCACGTTCTCTCCAGAAAACAAAATGTTCATGTCATCTGTAAAAAAATAAAAACATAAAAAAAAATCAGTATGTTAGATATAGTACAAATATCATTTATGCACAGGATAAATGATATTTGATAGATATAGTACAAATATCATTTATGCACAGGATAAATGATATTTGATAGATATAGTACAAATATCATTTATGCACAGGATAAATAATTTGGGTCCCAGTGCTGACCCCTGTGGGACACCACAGGTAATGCTCAGGCATTTAGACCTGTGGGGACTTATCTGTACAAACTGCATCCTGTTACTAATAAAACTCTTAAGCCAGGCCAGAGCCACCCCTATTACTCCATATTTCTCCAACTTGTCTATAAAGACGTCATGGTTTATTGTATTGAAAGCTTTTTTTAAGTCAGTAAACACACCTAAGGTGTGTGGTTTTTTTATCAATACTATCATCAAACCTCAACAAGCTCCAATAATGCCACAGAGGTAGATGTAGCTGTTCTAAATCCACACTGACTTTCCATTAGAATGTTATTTTTCAACAAAAAGATCCAGCTAGTTTATAAATAGTTTTTCAAGAATTTTTGAGAATTGTGACAACAAGGACACTGGTCTGTAGTTTGTAAAAAGATGTCCGTCTCCAGATTTAAGTAAAGGAATAACTTTCGCAACTCTAATTTTTTCCGGGAACATTCCCAGTTGGAAGGAGTGATCGAAAATGTGAGATAGTGGCTCAATTATTCCCCACATAGAGAGTT
Source organism: Cheilinus undulatus (assembly GCF_018320785.1). Taxonomy (NCBI): domain Eukaryota; kingdom Metazoa; phylum Chordata; class Actinopteri; order Labriformes; family Labridae; genus Cheilinus; species Cheilinus undulatus. The sequence goes on along the minus strand of NC_054886.1, from coordinate 34,656,696 downwards.
TCACCAAAGACAGATCTAAACCAAAATAAACGCAGTGTTCTTGGTAACCAGAGTTTCCCATCCCTGTCCTGATCTCTATCTTTATGATGGTTTTCTGATTATAAGACTGTGTATTTATTTACATTTCCCCCACAGGTCAGTGTGGAAACAGCTGATATGTCCAACAACTCTTCGTTCAGTTCAACGGCCCATGGTTGCTCAAACTCTACAGCTGATTATGTACTGGGCAGAGTCTTCATTTCCTCCAAATGTGTGTGCCACATTCCTCTGTACCTCTTCATTCTCTATCTGGGTGTCCAACAATGGAGGCCACAGCGCTCCTTCAAAAAGGCCAGCCACTCTGACATCTTCACCTACCACTCTGCTGCTTTAGAGCTCCTCTGGTTCTTGGCTGTAATCCTTACCAGTCGTGGATTTCCCACTGCTATCCTGGTGAAAGTGGCCAGCTTTCTCGTGTCTGTTTCCTGGTACGGCGTGAACTTCCTCCATGTTCTCACCTGTGTGGAGCGCTACCTGGCTGTGGTCCATCCCGTCGTCTACATGAGGCTGAGGAATGAACGAGGGGTCAGGATGAGGAACATCAGCATCCTCTGTGTCTGGATTCTGTCTGCTGTTTGTAGCAGTATTATTTCTCTCACCCTGACCATCACTATCCCCTTCATTGTCCCTTTTGCCGTCTGTTTTGTTGCTGTGTCTTTCTGCAGTCTCTCTGTCCTCTATGTCCTGATTCGCCCCGGGCCTGGGGAGGGAGTCCAGGACAGGGGGTGGGCTGACCAAACAAAGAAGCGGGGGTTCTTCACCATTACAGTCATACTGGTTGTGCTGTCTCTATGGCTTGGTGGGCTCGTTGTATCCTACATCCTCTTTACCTCTCCACTTGTGTCCAATAATGTTAAACGTCTTGTATTGAGGTGTTCCTTCCTGTTAAATGTTCCCAGTGGTCTGGTTTTACCTCTGCTGTATCTCCACAGGGCGGGGAAACTGTCCTTTTGCTGTCATAACAACAGTTAAATCTGCATGTGACCAGACTACAGTAGAGACTAGGACAACAAGAGTGGAGAGGAATCTTCACTGGTATGAAGCGTCTGAGGTCTGACTGTCAGGAGGTCAAATATCCATCAGCAGAGTTTCAGACGCCAACATCTTTCAGCTTTACATCAATTTCAGTGGCACAGTAGTGTTAAGGCCTTTAATCTATAAATAACATTAACACAGAAGCATTTTGTCTCTTTGTCAGCACAGTATGAATAGACAATGATATTCTCCACACATCTGTTAGAATTAAACTGTAAAGGATCAACATTAGCAAGAATATTGTTGTTTATCAAAGACGTCATGATATAAGTCATGAATTAACAAGAAAAAAAATCAAAATTTTTAAGATTAATAAGTCACATGCATCAAAAACAAATGTAATTTTCTACTTAATAACCCACATGACCCAACAGTGAAAAAGTCTGAAAATCTAAAACACTGAATGTATGAAGAAAACCTCCAAAATTTCCACTACAAAAAGCCATAAAATAATAAAAAAAACAAGAAAATATACTTAAAAAAGATGTGCATTTGTTACCATTATTGCTACACAGAGTTAATTATTATTACTTCATAAATCTACTGGTGGTTATTAAAGCAGTTTGTGCGTTGCACTGAATTTAGTTTATTACTGCAGGAGTGATTCTATTCTACTCTTATTATTTATGGTTTACAGAATAAAGTTTACAATTATCAGCAGCTATTATCTTATTTGCATTCATTGTACTCTAAATATTATTTATGTTCACACGTGTAATATGTACGTTACTATATAAGTCCCCTTTCTACTGTAGTTTCAGGAGGGACGTAAAAACTGTGTGACAGAGTGAGTTGGTAGCTGTGAGCACGTACGGACTAGTGAACTGTACTGTTATGCTGTTTTGGTGTTTATTGGAGCCAAATAAAGACCACTGTGGAATAAACCTGTAGCTGGTTTATCACCTACTCCCAGAAGAGACTGGAAAAGGGAACCATTCAGGAAAGGAGGGTTACACATCAATGAGAATAATTCAGAATGTTATAGTATGAAAAGTAGCACCTACATAAATATCTCTGTATAAACTGACATGAACTAATGAGAAAAATCTAAGGATTTTACCATTTGAAAATTACATGTACATGAAAAAACAAATAAAATCTAAATTTAATAAGGAATGAGTGAATGAGAAAAAATCTCAGTATTTTCAAGTTTTAAAAGCAAATGTATGAAAAAACAGAAAAATTAATACTTAAAATAAGACATGAATTAATGAGAAAAATCATGAATTTTCAAGACTAAAAAGTCAAATGGACATGACAAATCTCTGAATTTTCAAGTATAAAAACTGAAATGAACACGAAAAACACTAAAAATATTATACTTACAAAAAGTGATGAATTAATGAGAAAAATCTCAGTGTTTTCAAGTTTAGAAAGTCAAATGTACATAAAAAAGAACAAATTTCTACTGAAAAAGTGATTACTGAATGAGAAAAATCTTTGAATTTTCATGTTTGAAAATCAAATGTACATAACCCCCCCAAAAAATCCAGTTTAATAAATGATGAATTAATGAGAAAAATCTCACGTTTTAAAAGTCAAATGCACAACTTGACATTTTCCTCTTAATAAATCATAAATTAAAAAAAAAAAGTCCAATATTTAGTTTTAAAAGTCAAATATAAGTGAAAAAATCTAGTCTTCTTAATATCACACACACACACACACACACACACACCCACACACACACGCTAATTTGGCTCAGGATCATGTGGAGAACAGTCAGCCAGTCTGGAGGAAAACCATTAAAATAATCTGCTGATAAAGTAAAGGCTGTTAAAGTCTGACTTTTGGATGTTCATGGTGACTGAGCCATGGCAGCTTAGATGAACATGAACTGTTACTATGCTTTGTTTCTGTTTTTAACTTTACTGGCAATAAAATTCATCATAACCTGGTCTTTTGTGGACACACCTATAGTTTGATTTTCCCATCGTGCCATCTCTGAATAAACGGGATATTTACATGCAGTGATTTATCAACCACATCCATCACACTTTGATATCCAACATGCAAATATTTGCTTCATTTGACCTCTGATACGTGGCCATTGTTGGTTTAACATACCCAGACCTGCACAGGTACCAGGTTTATCTGGATCAGCAGCCAGGAGGAGGAATTATTGAGTCTGGAGACATCGGAGACAGATGATCCTGAATACAAAATGTTCATACGGTGAGTGCTCAGCCATAACTTCATTATTTTAAGGAGTTATGGAGCTAACCTTTGACTTCAGCTTAGAAAGTACAGTTTTTACAATGTTAGCATTCAGCTGAATTTTTCACTCTCAGTTGTGATCATTTCCTCTGTGGCTGTAAATGGCACAAGCTTTGTGTAGGTCGGTGGCTTTCTTAATAAATTTAGAAATGATTTTTTTAGCCATTTGAGGACTAAAATGTCCACTGTGAAAAACATTAGATGTTTTTTTCCCCTCAATTTTCTTTTACCAGCGACCTCCAACAGGATTAGTGGAAAATGGATGGATGGAATTTTCTTTTACAGTTCTTTTCAAAAGCTTCAGTTCTGTACCAAACTACCACATTTGGGGGGGTTTAACCCTTTAAATTCCAGTTTGACCATAAGAAGTCATGGCTCTTTTTTATTCTTAAAAAACACAGAAAATTAGTTCATTTCTTAAAAAATAGAGATAAAATAAATGCAAGGTGGCTTGGGGATTTTTTTTTCAAGTATAGGGACAAGTCAAAAAATAGAGATAAAATAAATTTTGATGCCTGATCAGTTTTTGTGTAGTGACTGATTTCAAACTTTGCTCCTGTAGAGATGAAAAGGCTCAATAATAATAATAATAATAATTAAAAAAAAAGGCTCAATAATAATAATAATAATAATTTAAAAAAGGCTCAATAATTATAATAATAATAATTTAAAAAAGGCTCAATAATAATAATAATATTAATCTAAAAAAAGGCTCAATAATAATAATAATAATAATAATAAAAAGGCTCAATAATAATAATAATGTTAATTTAAAAAAAGGCTCAATAATAATAATAATAATAATAATAATAATAATAATAAAAAGGCTCAATAATAATAATAATAATAATTTTAAAAAGGCTCAATAATAATAATAATAATTAAAAAAAGGCTCAATAATAATAATAATAATAATTAAAAAAAGGCTCAATAATAATAATAATAATAATTAAAAAAAGGCTCAATAATAATAATAATAATAATCTAAAAAAAGGCTCAATAATAATAATAATAATAATTTAAAGAAAGGCTCAATAATAATAATAATAATAATAATAATAATAATAAAAAGGCTCAATAATAATTATAATAATAATTTTAAAAAGGCTCAATAATAATAATAATAATAATTAAAAAAGGCTCAATAATAATAATAATAATAATTTAAAAAAGGCTCAATAATAATAATAATAGTAATTTTTGAAAAAGGCTCAATAATAATAATAATAATAATCTAAAAAAAGGCTCAATAATAATAATAATAATAATCTAAAAAAAGGCTCAATAATAATAATAATAATAATCTAAAAAAAGGCTCAATAATAATAATAATAATAATTAAAAAAAGGCTCAATAATAATAATAATAATAATTTAAAAAAGGCTCAATAATAATAGTAATAATAATAATTTTTAAAAAAAAAGGCTCAATAATAATAATAATAATAATTAAAAAAAAGGCTCAATAATAATAATAATAATAATAATAATAATAATAATTTAAAAAAAGGCTCAATAATAATAATAATAGTAATTTTAAAAAAAAGGCTCAATAATAATAATAATAATGATTAAAAAAAAAAGGCTTTATAATAATGGGACTAAACGGGCATTTTTCACCATGAATGGCTTAACCTCCTATTCACATATAAGGATGTTACATTTTGGCTTTCCTCCATTATTACAATCATTTTTGGTATTAGATTGATGTAATAATTGTTCAAAATGTCCGTTCAAATTTGAGGTATTTGCTTGAAATGCTGGGATCATTTGTTGTTTGGATGTTTTAGGGAATTTGCTTGGAAGCTGTCAAAGTATTTTTATGGAAATTAAGAGCATACGCTTGTATAGGGTTTCATGGCTTTGAATTTATTCCAATTTTTATGCATTTTCATGGGAATATGGGGAAATTATTACCAAGTTTTTGGGAAGGTGGGTTGGGAATTTGGGCTTCAGGATTGTCTTTTGAATTTTTCAGCATTTTTCTTAGAAAACTGTAGGGGGTTTGGGTTATTTCCATCATTTTCATGGGATTTTGGAGAATGTCTATAAATGTCTATAAATTTTCCAAGAAATTGAAGGGGGAATTTACTTTAATATTTGTGGAGTTTGCTTCAAACTTTCAGAAATTTGCATGAAATTTTTGGGGAAATTTTTAATTGCAATTTTCAGGCTTTATGATGAATTTTCACTGAAAGATTTGAGTACTATCGAAAGAAATATTTGGGTTATTTAAAAATATGTTTAAGACTTTTCAAGGACATTTTTTTTTTAATTGTGGAATTTTTGGGGGTTTTGGAAAGAAATTCCTGTTCAACAACAAGACTGATATTTGAACTTATCTGACTGTATTCATCCCAAATAAGAGGGCTCGAGTCTCAGGAGGTTCAATCAGACATTTCACAAAAACTAATCTTGCATCATAATCAGTTTTTGTTGTTAATCTCTGACACAATAATTTAAAAAATACACATTTTTTGTGTGATTTTCCTAAAAAAACAGTGACACTGTGTATTCAAAATGACATTTAAAGGGTTAGAATCCTAATGATAATCTAATGTTTTATTGTTTTGAGCAGGACTGAAGTTGAATTAAAGATTTGAACCAATAAAAGTGGAAGGTCTTCATCTTTTAACATTTTTGTAGTAATCTTCTTTAGTGGACATTTTTGTCCATGCAGGCTTATTAGGGAGTAAAGTTTTCAACTGAACACTAAACAAAAACCAAACATGCTTCAAAATCAATTTTGTTGAACTCATCAAAGACTATAATTCAGGTAGTTTTGATCTGGGCTGAAAGGAATTGAAAGATAGGAGCCAAAAATAAGAAAAATATTCATCTGTATATTTTTGTCCATGAAAGGCTCATTAGGGAGTAAAGTTTCAAAACAAAAACAAACAAACAAACAAACAAACAAACAAACAAAACTATTCATGCATTAAAAGAATAATAAATAAAATAGCTGAATACCAATAGTGTGGATGCTCAGCATCCCCACTAAAAGGAGGAATTTTTGAATGAGTAAAATGGCTGGGATCACTTGCGATTAACTACAGAAATCCTGAGATTAATCATGATTAAAATTTTTAATCTTTTGACAGCCCTACTTATTAGGAAGTAAATTTTAAATCAGAACACTCCAAAATTAAAGTAATTATGCACCAAAATGAATTTAGTTCCTTATCTTTGACTTATCCCGGACTAAGCTTGAAAAAATCCCCCAGCCATCTAACATTTATTTTTTAGAAAATAACTCATTTTTTCCACAACCTTTAAATAAAAGAACAAACAACTATGACATCTTGAAGTCAAACTGGCTTTTAAAGGGTTAAAATACCCCAAATAGTTTTCCCAATATTTCTATATAATTTCCTAATGAATGTTTTTAGAGTGGACATTTTTGTAGAAAGAATGAATGAATCATAAATCTCTTTAACAACTTCAGACCAGCTCAAAACTACCAAACATTCAATAATTCTCAGAATTTTCTTTGACCCATCCAAGACTCTTATCAGCACCAAACCCCATCTTTCTACTATTTATCATATGGAAAATAATTCACTTTTTGGGTTTTGTTTTTTTTTTTTGTTAAAAAAAAATATATTTCTAATATTCAGACTGGCATTTAAAGGGTTAAAATTCTGAGAATTATTGAATGTTTGGTAGTTTTGAGCAGGTCTGAAGTTGTTAAAGAGATTTATGAAAAAAAGTAGAAAAAGATATTGATGTATGCTGATTTAATGGCAGCTTTTTGTACGTGTACATTTTTGCCTTGAAGGTGTCCAGAGGGTAGTGAATTCACTGAGAGAGTATGAATGACATTTACAAGCAAAACATGTTGGATTTCAAAAACTAACTAGAAAGAAAAGTTCCTGTAAAATTTCATGCTACAAGCTGTAAACCTGACAAAATGATCACAAATTTAAAAAAAGGAAGTTGCCAAAAATGTCCGAGGAGGGCACAGGGGTTAAACGCTACTTTAATGTAGCTCTCCATCTTTTCCAGTTCTGTTACAGATCTCTATCTACTAACGATGGATACGCCAGACAACTCCAGTTCTGACTGTAAACTCAACGGTTCCTGCTTCTCTGCGTCTTGCTTGGGAGGAAGAATTGCAGTCAGCGTCACCAGAGCGGCCCTCGTCGTCCCTCTCTACATGTTCGTCTTCTACCTCGGACTCCAGCAATGGAGGCAGCAGCGCTCCTTCAAATCAGCCAGCCACTCTGACATCTTCACCTACCACGTGGCTGCTTTAGAGCTGATCTGGATCTTGGCTTCAAGCTTTAACGACTTTGGTGTGGACATTCCCACTCTTTTCTCAAAGACAGTGGCGTACCATTTCATTTGCATCACTAGGTATGGAGAGGCCTTCTTCCATGTCCTCACCTGTGTGGAGCGCTACCTGGCTGTCGTCCACCCGGTGAAATACTTAAAGCTGAGGAATGCTCGAGGGGTCAGGATGAGGAACATCAGCATCACCTGTGTTTGGATCCTCTCTGCTGGTTGTAGCGGCCTGCTTTCCGTGTACTTGAACAGGGCGGTCTTCTACACGTTTCTTGTCCTTACGGCCCTCTGTTTGGTCGCTGTCTCTTTCTGCAGCCTCTCTGTTCTCTATGTCCTGATTCGTCCTGGACCTGGGGAGGGAGTGCAGGACAGGAAGCGGGTTGACCAAGCCAAACAAAGGGCGTTCTTCACCATTACAGCCATATCAGTGGTGCTGTGGTTGTGGTTTGGAGGGATTTTAACCGTTAACGTTCTCGGTACGATATTCCAGTGGAGCTGCGATACTAGATGTGCCGTCTCATTGTTTGCAGCCTTGATGGGCCTCCCCCCTCCTTTGGTGTTACCTCTGCTGTACCTCCACAGAGCAGGAAAACTGTCATTTTGCTGTCTAACGAATGGTTAAGATGACTGTTTTTTTTTTAATCATTCATTTAAAACACTGAATTTGCTGGACAACATGAAGATCCATTTCAGTTTTTAGTGACGTCAATCTGTTTCCTCACTCTATTGTAGTATAAAGACACCTGTGTCTGGAAGATTCAGTGGCTGGTTCATCAGTGTTCCTGGCTACCATTACACCGTGACGACAAAAGAACACTCAGAGTAAAGGTTATTGTGTTTAAATCTGCCTAAATCAGGCCGTCCTCACAAAGTGAGTGGGCGTGCAAGAAGGAGACTAGTGAGAGAGGACATCAAGACACCTACGACTACTCTGAAGGAGTTCCAAGCTTCAGCAGCTGAGATGGAGCGACTCATCTTTTACACACTGAGATAGACTTTACTTAATCCTTGTGCCCTCCTCCCATCATTTGTCATCATTTTGTCAGTTTTACAGCTTGTGGCATGAATTTTTACAGGAACTTTTCATTCTATTTCAATTTTAGAAATCCAACATGTTTGACACTTAAATGTCATTCATACTCTCTCAGTGAATTTACTACCCTCTGGACACAAGGCAAAAATGTACATGTACAAAAAACTGCTACTAAATCAGCATACATCAGTATTTTTTTTCTACTTTTGTTTCATAAATCTCTTTAACAACTTCAGACCTGCTCAAAACTACCAAACATTCAATAATTCTCAAGATTTTAACCCTTTAAATGCCAGTTTGATTATTTGAAAAAAATTATTTTTTACCACAAAAACACAAAAAGTGAATTCTTTTCTATAAAATTAATAGTGGAAAGAAGGGGCTCTGGTGCTGATGAGAGTCTTGGATGGGTCAAAGATTAGCAACAAAATTGATTTCATTGCATTTGTATTTTTTATGTAGTGCCAGCTTTAACATTAGGGCACCCTCTGGACACCTTCGAGGCAAAAATGTATACGTTCAAAAAAAAAAAAGAAAAAAAAATGCCATTAAATCAGCATACATCAATATTTTTTCTACTTTCTAAAAATCATAATCTCTTTAACAACTCCAGACTTGCTCAAAACTACCAAACATTCAATAATTATCAGAGTTTTTCACCCTTTTAAACTCACACAAAAACTCTCCATAATATAACGGGTGTCCAGAGGGTACAAAATTCATTGAGAGAGTCTGAATGACATTTAACAATAAAACATGTTGGATTTCAAAAACTGCAACAAGCTGTAAAACTGACAAAACAATCACAAATTTAGAAAAAAAAAAAAAAAAAAAAAAAAAAAGTTGCTAAAAATGGCCAAAAAATGCCCGAGGAGGGCACAAGGGTTAATAAAAAATAAATAAATAAATAAATAAAATAAAGTTTAAGTAAAGTCTCTCTCAGTATGCGGCTGTTTACTTCGTACCTGCTACTGACCGGCACCTTAAACCTGGGCTGTGCATGGGGTCTCTGTTTAAGACACTCATCTCTTGTCAGGAAGCTTCTAGTACGACTTGATGATCGTCTGCTAGCATCCCTTGAATAATGGGACGGGGAGATTTGCCTGCTGTCATTAATCGACAGGTTTCAATCATGACTTTGTTATCCAACATGCAAAACATGTCCTGCTTCACCTCATCAGTCTGACACATGGAAATTATTAATGTCACACACCCAGACCACACGATCATCACTGTTTATGTGGACCAGGAACCAGTGAAGGGTAGCCAGTGAGTCAGGAGATGTTGGAGAAGGACCATCATTGATATAACCGCTGATGAGGTGAGTGCTCATGGGTAACGACTGTTTTTGGCAAATCCATTGAGGAAATCTTTTATTTGCCTTGGACTTTTTCACAATCTTTTCAATGTCTTTGACCAGTTACCATGAAATTTACTCCAGGTGCTCAGAGAGGATCAGAATATCAGAGACACACATCGTTGAAGGGATTGAAGTTGAACTGTGTGTTGCGTTGTTATTGTGACTGACAAAGGAGTTTTGCTTTGACGGCATGCTTTCAGAGGCTAAACTGTTCAATTCTGTTGTTTCCCCAGGTCTTCTAGTGTGCCAGACAACTCCTCTTCTGAGCCAGTGTTTACTGATTGCAGCAACTCCAGAGCTAGCTATGTCATAGGTCATGTTTACAATGTCACCAAATCAGCCTTCATCATCCCTCTCTACATCTTTATCGTCTACCTGGGTGTCCGACGATGGAGGCAGCGGCGCTCCTTCAAATCAGCCAGCCACTCCGACATCCTCACCTACCACGTGGCTGCTTTTGAGTTGATCTGGCTCTTAGCGACAAGCCTTCATGTTTGGAACTCCCCGACTGCCATCCTGAAGAAGGTAGCAAACCATCTTGTGTCCGTCTCCTGGTACGGAGAGACCTTCGTCCATGCCCTGACCTGTGCAGAGCAATACCTGGCGGTTGTTCATCCCATAATTTACATGAGGCAAAGAAATGCACAAGGGGCCAGGATCAGGAACGTCAGCATCGTCTGTGTTTGGATCCTCTCCGCTGCATGTAGCAGCACTATTTCAAGAAAAAGTTTCATTATCCCGTTCCTGGTCCCTTTTGTCATCTGTTTGGTTGCTGTGTCTTTCTTCAGCCTGTCTGTCCTCTATGTCCTGGTTCAGCCCAGACCTGGGGAGAGAGCCCAGGACAGGGATTGGGTTGACCAAACAAAGCATAGAGCGGTCTTCACTATGACAGCCATAATGGTCGTGCTGTGGTTGTGGTTTGGAGGGCTTATTTTAGCGTTCACCCTCCTCTACTCACAACATCTGAGCCTTTCTCTCAAATGTCTGCTGATGAAGTCTTCATACATGTTGAATCTGCCCAGCTCTTCAGTGTTGCCACTGCTCTATCTTCACAGGGTGGGAAAACTGTCCTTTTGCTTCCGCAGAAAGAGTTAAAGGGATATTTCAATATCGGTGATATTAGCACCCTTAGCCCCCAGAGATTTCCTGTAGATAATAAACCTTAGGTCAGCTAGGCCAGGGGTTTTCAAAGTGTGTGAGAGTGAGCCTCCCCTAAGAGAAAATTATTCATTCAGTGGACCCCCACCCACATAAAGATTCAGATTCTTTAAAAAAAAATGTAACTATATTTTTAAACACTTATTTCTAATTTTAAATAATTTCAACATTTTTATATCTTTGATATTTTGCTCTGCAGTTGTTCTTAAACATCCGTCTTTACCAGGTAATCAGTTATTTGGTTTCAGTAATGAATTTATTGCCAATACTACCTGATTATTCTGCTCTGATAATCCTTAAAGCAGCGTTACTCAACCAAAGAGCCAAACTGTAAAAAAAAAAAAACCTCTGCAAGAGCCACAGTCTAAGAGGTGAAAGGTGGCAAAAACAGCTTGAAGTAGCAATAAAAATAAGTTAAAGATGGCAAAAATAATCAAAAAGCAGCAAAAAATTGGTGAAAATGGGCAAAAATGGAGATAAAAGTGAAAAATAAATATGGGTGAGAAGTGATAAAAAAATGAGTAACACTTGGCAAAAAAAAAAAAAAGGTCCAAGAGTGGCAAAAATAGGCAAAAATTGGAAAAAAAGTGGCATATAGAAGCAGCAAAAAATGGATAAAAAGTAGGAAAAAAGTGGTATTTAATGACAAAAGGATTCTTAAATGGCAAAAAGTGGCAAAACACGGTGAAAAAGGGCAAGAATTGGAAAAAAGTGGCAAAAAGAAGCAGCAAAAATGGGCAAAAAGTAGGAAAAAAGTGGCATTTAATAACAAAAGGATGCTTAAATGGCAAAAAAAATGGTGAAAAAGGGCAAAAATTGGAAAAAAAAAATGGCAAAAAGAAGTGGCAAAAATGGGCAAAAAGGGTATTTAATGCGAAAAGTAGCTTAAATGGATGAAAATGATCAAAAATGGTATAAAGGGGCAAGAAAGTTTCCCTTTTTTAAGGTTTTCTGAGGGAATGATATTTAAAATGAAGACATTAAAGAGCCACTATTAATCACATGTTGAGTATCGCTGCCTTAAAGTTACTATAAGTATTCATTTTCCTCCATGCACAGCAGAATTTAGCAAAGACAATCACGTTTTTTTCTGGTTTATAGTTCTGCATCTCCCCTGAAGCTCTGTGGCGCCCCCAAGGTGAGGCCCGCCTCAAACTTTGAAAACCAGTGAGCTAGGCTGTGCAGCACCACACAAAAAATGTCCCGAAAAAATGCTGGCTCAATTCTCCTTTCTATCGAACATTTTTCAGGTATTTTATTTTTCGCCCGGAGCGCTCATCTTATCCTACCTGGATGGCAAATTTACATTCAGCTCCTCTGGCTGGGGTCAGTTTCTTCGATTTACCTCTAGAGAGTTGAAGAGGGTCAGTGAAAGACTGGCGTTCAGTAAGGCAGGGAACTCTGGATGGGGAGTGATGCAGGCTGCTAATGTCTGAGCTGATCAGAAATGTCCTGAGGAAGTCCCACTTCTTAAGGTCCTCTAATCCATTATTAGTTACGTCTTGAAATAAAAGTAATCAGTTACTGAAAGAAAAATCCCTGAACTTCTTTCACAAAAAGTGAATTATTTTCCATAAAATTAATAGTAGAAAGAAGGGGCTTTGGTGCTGATGAGAGTCTTGGATGGGTCAAAGATTAGCAACAAAATCGTTTCCGTTGCATTAATATTGTTTATGTAGTGCCAGCTTTAACATGAGGGCACCCTCTGGACACCTTTGAGGCAAAAATGTACAGAAAAACTGCCATTAAATCAGCATACATCAATATTTTTTCTACTTTTTTTCATAAATCTTTTTAACAACATCAGACCTGCTCAAAACTACCAAAAAAAAAAAAAAAAAAAAAAAAAAAATCAATGATTCTCAGAATTTTAACCCTTTTAATGCCAGTTTGAATATTTGAAAAATTTTATTTTTTACTGCAAATAAATGCAAAGAGGGAATTATTTTCCATAAAATTAATAGTGGAAAGATGGGACTTTGGGGGTGATAAGAGTCTTGGATGGGTCAAAGATTAGCAACAAAATTGATTTGATGCATTGATATTTTTTACATAATGTCAGAAATACCCTCCTGACATCTTCGAGGCAAAAATGCCTCCATTGACTTCCATTAAAACCAGGTTTTTTAATCTCACTGTCATTGCAGTATAAAATCATGCATTCTTTAATGTCAGCATTTCAATGTGAAGAAGTCTAGTGAAATTTGACATTTTTACCGTATTCCACCAGATTCAACCATTTACTCATTGTAGGACCATGCACCACATTCTTGTATTTTTGCCCGTTATATTATGGAGAGTTTTGTGTGAGTTTAAAAGGGTTAAAATTCTGAGAATTATTGAATGTTTGGTAGTTTTGAGCAAGTCTGAAGTTGTTAAAGAGATTTATGAAAAAAAGTAGAAGAATTATTGATGTATGCTGATTAAATGGCAGTTTTTTTTCTTTTTTTTTTTACATGTACATTTTTGCCTCGAAGATGTCCAGAGGGTGCTCGAATGTTAAAGCTGGCACTACATGAAACATACAAGGGCAGTCAAATCAGTTTTGTTGCTAATCTTTGACCCATCCAGACTCATCAGCACCAAAGCCCAATCTTTCTACTATTAATTGTTGGGATAATAATTCATTTTTGTGTTTTTTGAAGTGAAAAATGTAAAAAAAATTCAAATAATCAAACTGGCATTTAAAGGGTTAAAAACCTTGAAAATTATTGAATGTTTGGTTGTTTTGAGCAGGTCTGAAGTTTTTAAAGAGATTCGTGGAAAAAAAAGTAAAAAAAAAAAAACTATTGATGTATGCTGATTTAATAGCAGTTTTTTTGTACGTGTACATTTTTGCCTCGAAGGTGTCCAGAGGGTACAAAATTCATTGAGAGAGTATGAATGACATTTAAGAGTAAAACATGTTGGATTTCAAAAATTGAACTAGAAAGACAATTTCATGTAAAAATTCATGCCACAAGCTGTAAAACTGACAAAATGATCACAAATTTTAAAAAAAGTTGCGAAAAATGGCCAAAAATGCCCACATGAGGGTTTAAGGGTTAAATTCCTGAAAATTCATCGAAATGTGATATGTATCTTTAGGTCTCATGTTGATGAGAGAACTAATGTAATAAAGTAGACCAAATATTAATGTATTAATATTTTACTGCTGTTCGTGTGTGGTGTCCATTGTTGGAGATTAAGTTGCTGTATATAACTGTTTCTCTAGGGTATCTGCAATTCTCGCAAATGGAGCAATTTGATTGTTTTCCTATTATTTAAAATATTTGCTTATTGTTATGCAAAATAGTGTAATGCACAAAAACAAAATGAGTGGTTTTAAAGTCAAATCATGGAAAATGGTTGCAGTAGTAACCATTGTGTATTTATTACATGGCAAAGAGGGTGTGATGCTCCTCTTATCTATCTGAATAAAATTTGTGTTTTTTTGTGTTGTGTTTTTCTCTTTTTAACTTTATGTCAACAAAAATCATTGTCAGCTCTTTTTACTGTCAATAAAGCTCTCTCCTTTGCAAATTTTCCATCACACTTTCTGTGATTTGTTGACCGGAACAATCATAACTCTGTTACCCAACATGCAAAACATGTCCAGCTCCAATGTCACATCCGCGTACTGCACAGGTCTGAGTGTTTAGAAGGACCAGGAGCCAGTGGAGGGTGGTTGGTGAGTCTGCAGACATCAGAGACGGACAGTCGTTAAAGTTGACTGCTGATAAGGTGAGTTCTTACGGGACAATTTTCCATAGATTCACCGAGGTACGCTCTGACCTTGCCTCAGAGAAGAGCTTCTGAAACAGTCTGAACACTGGACTGAATGTCTGAATATTCAGACCGAGTACCAGGAAATAATCGTTAATTTTCCTGTAAGGTTGATGCGTAGTTGATACTTCTTGTCTCACAATCCTGTCTTACCACTTTCTCCTCCTCAGGTCTAAACATGGAAGCGGATGAAATGTCAGACGGCTCCTCCTTTAGCCTAGTCCTCAATAAGTCCTCTAATTTACAAACTTGTTTGATGGTTGGAGTTACAATGAATGCCACACAGGCAGCGCTCCTTGTCGCCCTCTACACATTCGTCCTCTACTTTGGATTTCAAAGATGGCTGAGGCAGCGCTCCTTCAAATCAGCGAGCCATTCTGACATCTTCACCTACCACGTAGCTGCTTTAGAGCTGATCTGGATCTTGGCTATAAGCTCTCAGGTGTTTGGTGCAGATGTTCCCACTCCTTTCTCAAAGACGATAGCGTATTATTTCATTTACACCTCTTGGCATGGAATGAACTTCTTCCACGTCCTGACCTGTGTGGAGCGCTACCTGGCTGTCGTCCACCCCATCGTCTACATGAAGCTGAGGAATGCTCGAGGGGTCAGGATCAGGAACATCAGCATCGTCTGTGCCTGGATCCTGTCCCCGGTGGGTAGCTGCTTTAATGTCATGTACCCTTACCAACTTCTGACCCTCGTCCCTTTTGCCCTCTGTTTGGCTGCTGTGTGTTTCTGCAGCCTCTCTGTCCTCCATGTCCTGGTTCGTCCCGGTCCTGGGGATGCAGTCCAGGGCAGGGACCGGGTCGACCCGGCAAAGCAGAGGGCGTTCTTCACCATCACAGCCATATCAGTGGTGCTGTGGTTGTGGTTTGGGGGGCTTCTTGGCGCCAGTGCTGTGGATATGATAGACGTGAGCAAAGACACCACATGTTTGGTGACTTTGTTCGCAGTCGTGTGTCATCTGTGTAGCTCTTTGGTCTTACCTCTGCTCTATCTTCACAGGGCTGGTAAACTGACACTTTGCCTCCATAAAAATGGTTAGGATGAGTACTGCATGGTCCTCTTATCTATAGCACAGTCTCTCTACCTGGGGTCTGGGGCGGCACGTCTTTCAGCTGGAGTGCGAGGTTTTGTCTGGGCTGACACTGCCAAAATTAGATCTGCACAGATAGACTAAAAACATGATAAAACAGTTAAGACAAGTTTAAACAGCAGTCTTTTGGGAGAAAACCGTGCACGGTTGTTTTTTTAAATCAATGAAATAATTCAAATTCGGTGTTGATTTTAGACAGTTATGTGTCTGTTTCTTCTTGTGTGGGTCTTGGGGAGGCTCAGCTTTTTCTTAGCCTCAGATCCTTGGTTTGGGGCTTCCTGGTCCTTCCAAAGTTGAGACTTAAAATAAAGGGTGATAGAGTCCACTCCATCAGGGACCCTCGACTTTGGAACAACCTGCCCAAGTAAATAAGACATGCAGAATTTCAACTTTTATCTTCTCACAGATTTTTACTTTCTTTTAATTTCTTACCATTTTCAGTTCCTCTAATCTTTACTTGCCTTTATTCCCTGTTAACCTCATTAAATTTTCTTTCTCCTTTGGTTGATTTTAGGTGTTATTGCCTTCCTCTCCTTCATGCTTTTATCTCTTTTATTTCTGTCTTTGCTATACTCATTCATTTTACTGCCTTATAGTTATAGAGATTGTTTTATCTTAATTAATTAATTAATAAATACATAACAATTTGTTTATTTTTGCCTCCTTCATTTAAATTTTACTGCCTTTTTAGTTGCAGGGATTTTTTTAATCTTCATTTGTTTATTCTTGCCCTATTTATTTACATTTTATTGCCTTTATAGTTAAAGGGGTTAGTTTATCTCTATTTATTTTGTATTTAGTCCCCATTGATTTACATTTCATCCCCTTTATAGTTATATAACTAATATAACTATATAGCTTATATAGCTATAAATTTTTTTGTTTGTTTATTTTTGCCCTCTTTATTTACATTTTACTGCCTTTTTAGTTAAAGAGATTGTTTTATCTTCATTTACTTATTTTGCCTCCTTTAATTACATTTTACCGCCGTTATAATTATAGTATAGCTGGATTTGCATGTAGCTGGGTTCCTGTGTAGCTTGGTTCCCGTGTAGCTGGGTTCCTGTGTAGCTTGGTTCCCGTGTAGCTGGGTTCTTGTGTAGCTTGGTTCCCGTGTAGCTGGGTTCCCGTGTAGCTGGGTTCCTGTGTAGCTTGGTTCCCGTGTAGCTGGGTTCCCGTGTAGCTTGGTTCCCATGCAGCCGGGCTCCCGTGTAGCCAGGTTCCTGTGTAGCTGGGTTCCTATGTAGCCGGACTTCCGTGCAGGTGGGATCCTGTGTAGCCGGGTTCCCGTGTAGCTGGGTTCCCGTGTAGCCAGGTTCCCGTGTAGCCAGGTTCAGGTTTTTGGTTGGATTCTTTAACTGTCTGACTTCAGTTGGTCTCATTCTGGTGTCTGTTTTGGGTTTAGTTGCTTTGTTATTCCCTTTGATTCTTCTAACTTGTTTTTAAAAGTGCTTTAAATATAAATTTATTCTCTCATGTATTTGGAATATTTAGAGTCTGGAATAAGGAGGTGGAATACTGAATCTACTGGAGAATGTGATTGTTTTCATGAAACCTTGTTGTATTTTTTTCATGTTGGGAGCCACTGCCTTATCTGATCACGATATAGATTCATATTCTGTGTACTTTGTTTGAATTTTCAAACATTTATTTGTTTTTTTGCAGACATTTCCATTATGTTGTGCTAAATGATGTCATTGAGAATAAAGTTGATTTAAGTCACATCATGGAAAAAATGGTTGTATTTATTAAAAGTGTTTATATTTTTTGTGAACTGTACATGGAGGGTGGTATTTATCTAAATGCAATTTCAATTATTCCTGCATATTGTTTCTGTTTTTAACTTTATTTGCAAACTGTCCCTCACATTTGCAGAGCACACTGACCACATCAATCACAACTTTGTTTTCTCACATGCAAAACAACTCCAGCTGCAGTTTATCGCTCTGACACATGAACACCACTCATCTGAAACACACACATGCAAACTGATGCCAGTGCTTCTTTAGAACCAGTGAAGACTAGTCAGAGAGTCTGCAGACATCAGAGAAGGACCAGCATTTAGAAGAGCTCCTGATGAGGTGAGAGCTCATGATAACCTCTAAATATTCAGTATGTTTAATGAGGTAAGCATTGACTTTAATGATAAGTCTTATCATTAAAGTGACTCTTCCCAACTTCTGGACTGAGTAATGTCATATTTTGCTCCCCTTGTAAGGACGATATGTCCTCATTGCAGTCGTTCAGGTTCTTTTTCAATTTTGACAGTTTTTCAGGTAGTCTTACGGTCTGATTCCTATCGTCGTTTCGTCCTCAGATCTAGCATGAAATCAGCCAACATGTCGAACAGCTCAGACCTCCCATTTTGCATGGCTGGGGAAATGACCCTCGTTGTCACCAAAGTAACAACTGTCATCCCTCTCTACATCTTCGTCCTCTTTCTTGGACTCCAACAATGGAGGAAGCAACGCTCCTTCAAATCAGCGAGCCACTCTGACATCTTCACCTACCATGTGGCTGCCTTTGAGCTGATCTGGATCTTTCCTATAAGCTTTTATGTGTTTGGAGCACCTGCTCTCACTCCTGTCTCGATGTCAGTAGTGTACTTTTTCCTTTTCAGTTCTTGGCATGGAGAGAACTACATCCACGTCCTGACCTGTGTGGAGCGCTACCTGGCTGTGGTCCACCCCATCGTCTACATGAGGCTGAGAAATGAACGAGGGGTCAGGATCAGGAACATCAGCATCGTCTGTGCCTGGATCCTCTCCGCTGTCTGTAGTGGATTTAGTGTTCAGCAGCCTCAGCTTTCCATCACTTTTCTGATCCCTTTTGCCTTCTGTCTGGTTGCTGTCTCCTTCTGCAGCCTCTCTGTTCTCTATGTCCTGGTTCGCCCTGGACCTGGGGATGGAGTCCAGGACAGGGAGCGGGTTGACCCAACAAAGCAGAGGGCATTTTTCACCATAACAGCCATTTCAGTGGTGCTGTGGTTGTGGTTTTGGGGGCTTATCAGCATCCTTGCTGTGGGCATGCTTAGTTCTGTGAGTAAAACTACGGTGTGTGCAGTGAGAGTGTTGGCATTCATATTCAATCTTCCCAGCTCTTCAGTTCTGCCTCTGCTGTATCTTCACAGGGCGGGAAAACTGTCGGGGTGTTTTCATCACAACAGCTAACATGAGCATATGACTGTATTCTGATAGGACGTGGAATTTAACCCCCTTACCGTTACCATTACCCTAACCTCTGGAGCTCAGGTGCCTATCCCTAACCCTATTTTGGGTTTTCTTGGTTAGTGGGGATGCTGAGTAAGCATCCACACTGTTGACATTCGCGTCGGCCATTTTCTTTACCATTATTCTTCTTCCGCGTGGACTATCTCCTCCTTCATTTTTGGTTGTATCGACACCGTTTCAACTTTTAAAAATTCTGTTTCTCCGCCATTCGACTGCTATGACTTTTCTCATTTCTAACTTTAATAATTTTTAAAATATTTAACTTTGTTTAACAATGTTAAACAGATGGCAAAAATTCACAAATCTGCACTTTTTTCAACTCCCCATAATTTTAGCACTCCTTGGGCTGTTTTCACTATTCTACTATCAAACTCTTCAGCTTCTGGCGCTCTTTTCAGCTATTTATAATACTATTTTATACTATTTATACTTTTTTAACTATTTTGCTTTTTGCTGATCAAACTTTAAAGATTTTTTCTCTCAGATGTTTTATAATGGAGTACATGGAGAGACTTAGAGTGATGACATCATCGCTAGAGTGCAGGAGAGGAGTTGTGAGAAGAGGCAGAACTTCCAAACAAACTGCTCTCCTGAAAAAAATATTTGGTCCACAGTTATAATATAAACAACAAAACGTAGCCACACATCTCCTCTTGCTCACAAAAAAGATTTGAGGTCAAAAGGATCAACGGTTTTGGCACAGTGAGCTTCAAAGCGTGACCGACACCCTTTCAGCTGCTCTTCTACACTAATATTAATTTCCATGAGGTTCTCAGTGCAGGTTTTTGGTACTGCTTTTTTTAACTTGTCCATAAACCATGATTTTTTGCTTCCCACACATAAAAATCACCGCGTTCAGCAACTTCTGCTGATTCTCAGGACACCTTTGGTTTTTGCTAGGTTTCACAAGTACAGCTTAAATTGACATTGTTTGAGTGCATGTTCTGGCCACTCAGCTCAGTTTTCAGAGCTGTTTTTACAGAAGCTTTCACAGGTGTGACTAATTAGCTTTGATCTCAGCTGTGACTGATTAGCTATGTTGTAATACAGGCTTTGATCACCATAGCAACCTGGGAATCTTTCAGACACACACGACATCAACACTCTTAAAATGTCACATACAAGTGACTTTGATTTATCTTTTTGAAAGCACTCATCTGAACAATATTATAAAACAATGTACTTAAGTGTAAATCTTGAGACAAAATTTGAAATGGCTCTCTTTTTAAATGTTTTATTTTAATTTACATTTTTCACTAATCAGGTATTGCACTCTTCAGCTTTTATGCAATTTTCAACTATTTTTATGCTTTTTTAGCTTTTTTTATGCCTTGTAGCTATTAATGCTATTTACATGCTGTTTTCAGCTATTTTATGCTATTGAGCTATTTTATGGTATTTTTTAGAGATTTTTTTATGCTATTTTCAGCTATTTTCAGCTATTTAGCTGTTTTATGCTATTTTCAAGGATTTTCTTTTTTGTTATTCTAAGCTATTTATTTATTTATTTATTTTGCTTATTCAGCTATTTCCCAGCATCCCCAAGCAATTTCAGCTGAAATTGCATTTTTATCTAGTTTGACTAGTGTTGTTTTGAATTTTACCCTCCTCCCCTTATCCTTACCCAAACCTTTAGGGTTCATATGCCTTACCCTAACCCACCTTGGGTTTTCCTAAGTTTGTGGTGTGATATTTTTAATCGTTCTCCCTCCTCCTTACTTTCCTCCTCACCTTAACCTTTGGGGTTCAGGTGTCTACCTCTAACCCTCTTTGGGTTTTCCTTTATTTGTGGTACTTGATGTAGATTTATTCCACTCCCTGTCACCCTTACCCTAGCCCTAACTTTTAATTGTTTCCCCCCCTTCCTCTAACCTGACAGGTTTTGGGTGCCTAAACCTAACTCTCTTTGGGTTTTTCCTTGGTTTGTGGTACTTGATTTATTCCACTCCCTATCACCCTTACCCTAGCCCTAATTTTTAATCGTTTCCCCCTTCCCCTAACCTGAAGGGTTTCGGGTGCCTTAACCTAAATCTCTTTGGGTTTTTCCTTAGTTTGTGGTTCGTTAAATTTATCCCCCTCAGTAAATGCTAGATTTTTATCCATAGAATCTGTTGTTGTGAAAAATCGCCACTTTCCCTAACCTCTGACAGCAAGCCTAATTATATGTCATTTAGGCTCCGATCGCTCCACCACAGAGGTCTGGGGTCAGATCCTCTTGGAGAGAGAGTCGCACTCCTAACCCTCAGAGACCGACGCTGTCAATGAACACAAGAGGAGACACAGGTTACAAGAATTTCAATAACTTCTGCACCATAAACCATACACAGTTACCCTTTTCCTCGTTTTGGCCGTTCTGACGCTATCGTATTCGTTGTAGCCCTTATGGGGGCTTTTCTAGTCAGCCTGGAATTTGGCGGTCTTTCCAGGGCATTTAAAGATTAAATCCACGCCACAAACTCCAAAATCTTTTTATCCTTTTTTTGAAAACATTTACAGCACTCAAGCCTCATGCTGTCTGTCATATTGTCTGTTTTGTATCCCACAATCCACTGTGACGGGGCTGTGACAACCAATGGCAGGCCACATCATACTCTGCCAAACTGGGCATGTATTTCCTGGTGGAGACGGCCTGAAAGCTCATAATGGAGAGAGACGGCCTGTGGTGTTGACCTCTATCAGAGCAGACAGGAAATACTTTTATGACTCAAGTTAAGGTGGCACAAAGAAGCACAAGGACTTTTTTCTAAATATATGAATATTTTTAGGACTTTCTCTCAAACAATAATCATTGTTTTTTACATTTGGTCCCCTCGGGCAGGGTTTCTCGACCCTTTCAGCCCCTTTGAACCCCAAAATAAAGGTGCCAAAGACTGGGGGCCCCACTGTAGCTGAAGATGGTTGAACAGTCATGCAAAATCAAGAATAGTCATATGCAGGCAAGACCGCCCATAAGGGGGGAGCTCTCTGGGACCCAGCAAGACTGAAGGCCAGTGGAGGTCAAAAAAATCTCAGTCCATTGTAAAGCTAAGCTGTGATATCAATATTTTGAATTTAACCGGGATAATAGCAACTATAATCATATCAACAGATTTCTGTTTATAATCATTTGTTCAGTAGTGTATAACCATCTTAAAAATGTAAATACCTTATCTTAAAAACAGAATTAAAAAAGGTGGTGAAATGGAACTTTAAAAGTAGCACAAATTGGTTAGAAATAGCAAGAATTAGATAAAAATGACAAAAGTTAGCAAAAAAATGGAAAAACTGAATTAAAGTGGCAAAAACAGGCATTAAAAAGTGGCAAAATGGGTTGAAAATTTGGCAAGACCGGCAAAAATGGGCTAACTGGGGTGAAAAAATAGGCAGAAATTTGTATAAATGGGTTAAACTGGCAAAAATTGGTGTAAAAAGAGGTAAGAAAATAATAGTAGCAATAATGGTTAAACAGAGTAAAGTGAAAAGCGGCAACAATGACTCCAAATTGTCCAGAAAATTATTAAAAGTGTCAAATAATAATAATATAGCTGGTTTAAAGAAATCATTTGAAAAATCTAGTGACCCCCCTTAAGCGTCTCACGACCCCAAAGGGGGGTCCCGACCCCTGCAGCACACTTGTTCTCAAAGCCCAGGCTCTCAACAAAGGATGTTTAGAGCTTGACTGCAAACTCCAGGGTTGATGTTTTACAAGCTTGTTAAGTCCAAGTGAGGTGAAATAATGAAAACATGGGGCTCAGAGGGTTTTAAAGCCCCTTGAGCTTGAACTGAACGTCTTAACACTGCGTTTTCCTTCAGTGCCATCCAACAAACTCTAAAGGCTGAAATTCTTCCCTCTCTTTCAAAGTTTAGGAGTTTTAACTGCTGTGTTTCACATTGCACCTGTGACTCGTTGGCATTAGAAACCTCAGTGTCCTTTTGAGAATAAATAAAGGTTTGAATGAATGAATGAACATTTTGTTAGATTAGTGTGACAAACAGCATTAGTTTTCTGCTTCTTCTTATTGGCAGCCAATGAACTGTCTGAACATGTCTGAATATGACTTCAATATTGTTTGTATGAACTTTTGTGTTAGAATGTTTATTTATAAGCTGATGCCATTTTTTAAAATCTTTCATTTTAATTGACTTTCATTTTAAAAATATATATGAAATGTTACGTTCAAAATCACAATGCACATGAATAAACAGGTTGAATGAAAACCTCATCTCTGTAAAACAGCTGATGTTGAAAATGTATTTTTGTGTTAGTGTGGTAAAAAGATGGAGTGTGACTACAGGTTGCTTCCTTCTCAACTGTACTGCCAATAAAATTGATAAACAACACACCTTTATTGATGATCACATCATTTGCAAATATTCAAACTGTCCCTGCTGAGCACACTGACCACACCAATCATAACTTTGATATCCAACATGCAAAACAACTCCAGCTTCAGTTTATCACCCACATATAAACTCATATCAGTGCTTATGTAGAACCAGTGAAGACTAGTCAGAGAGTCCGCTATCAAAGCAACCTGGACTCCCATTACACCTGAGCAGTGCCACAGGCTGATTGCCTCAATGCCACGCCACATTGATGCAGTAATTCATGCAAAAGGAGGCCCAACCAAGTACTGAAGGCATAGAAATCAACATACTTTTCAGAAGCCTGACATTTCTGTTGAAAATATCCTTTTTATTGATCTTATGTAATATTCTAATTTCCTGAGACACAAAATTTTGTGTTCCCATTATCTGTAAGCCATAATCATCAACATTTCAAGAAATAAAGGCTTGAAATATTTCACTCTATGTGTAATGGGTCGATATATGGGTTTACCTTTCTGAAATGAGTGGTAAAAATATTGACCTTTTTCATGATATTCTCATTTTTTGGAGTGTGACGACGTGTTGCTTTCTTCTCATCTTTACTGCCAATAAAATTAATGGACAACACACCTTTATTGATGATCATATCATTTGCAAATATACAAACTGTCCCTCACATTTGCTGAGCACACTGACCACATCAATCATTACTTTGTTTTCTTACATGCAAAACAACTCCAGCTTCAGTTTATCACTCTGACACATGAACACCACTCATCTGACACACACATATAAACACATGCCAGTGCTTATTAAGAACCAGTGAAGACTAGTCAGAGAGTCTGCAGACATCAGAGAAGGACCAGCATTTAGAAGAGCTCCTGATGAGGTGAGAGCTCATGATAACCTCTAAATATTCAGTACATTTAATGAGGTAAGCATTGACTTTAATGATAAATCTCAGCATTAAACTGAACCTTCTCAACTTCTGGACCAAGTAATATCAGACTTTTTCACCTCATAAGGATGATATGTCATCATTGCAGTTGTTCAGGATCTTTTTTAAGTTTGACAGTTTTTCAGGTATTCTTATGGTCCGTTTCTTATCGTTGTCTCCTCCTCAGATCTATCATGAACTCAGTCAATGTGTCGAACAGCTCTGACATCACAGGGTGCTCGGCTGGGCAAATTGCCAAAACTGTCGCCAAAGTAGCCATTCCCATCCCTCTCTACATCTTCGTCCTCTTTCTTGGACTCCAACAATGGAGGAAGCAACGCTCCTTCAAATCAGCGAGCCACTCTGACATCTTCACCTACCATGTGGCTGCCTTTGAGCTGATGTGGCTCTTGGCTACCAGCTTTTATCTGTTTGGAGCGCCTGTTCCCACTCCTTTCTCAAAGAAAACTGTGTACTACTTTCTTACCATCTCTTGGTATGGAGAAAGCTTCTTCCACGTCCTGACCTGTGTGGAGCGCTACCTGGCTGTCGTCCATCCCATTGTCTACATGAGGCTGAGAAATGAACGAGGGGTCAGGATCAGGAACATCAGCATCGTCTGTGTCTGGCTCCTCTCATCTGTCTGTAGTGGATTTACTATTCTGTATGTTAACCCCCTCCTTTTTCTGATCCCTTTTGCCCTCTGTCTGGTTGCTGTGTCTTTCTGCAGCCTCTCTGTTCTCTATGTCCTGGTTCGCCCTGGACCTGGGGATGGAGTCCAGGACAGGGAGCATGTTGACTTGGCAAAGCAGAGGGCATTCTTCACCATAGCAGCCATTTCAGTAGCACTGTGGTTGTGGTTTTGGGGGGTAATTAGTAACTTTGGTTTGAGCATGTCAAGTTCTGTGAGTAAAACTACGGTATGTGCAGTAAGGGTGTTTGCATTCATACTTAATCTTCCCAGCTCCTCAGTGTTGCCTCTGCTGTATCTTCACAGGGCGGGAAAACTGTCAGGCTGCTTTCATTGAAAAGGCTAACATGAGCACTCAACTGTTTTCACTGAAAGTACTTTTGTGTGCAGGGTTGACGTTTCTGGTCAACAGACAGATCCTTTAATCTGTGTGCTCTCCTCAACCATTTTTCTCAGCTTTTTTTAATTTGTGATCATTTTGTCAGTTTTACAGCTTGTGGCATGAATTTTTACAGGAACTTTTCTTTCTAGTTCAATTTTTGAAATCCAACATGTTTTACTCTTAAATGTCATTCATACTCTCTCAATGAATTTTTTTTACCCTCTGGACACCTTCGAGGCAAAAATGTACATGTACAAAAAGCTGCTACTAAATCAGCATACATCAACATTTTTTTCTACAAAAAAAAAAAAAAAACAAAACACAAAAAATGAATTATTTTCCATAACATAAATCATGGAAAGAAGGGGCTTTGGTGCTGATGAGAGCCTTGGATGGGTCAAAGATTAGCAACAAAACTGATTTCATTGCACTTGTATTTTTTATGTAGTGCCAGCTTTAACATTAGGGCACCCTCTGGACACCTTCAAGGCAACAATGTACACGTTCAAAAGAAACTGCCATTAAATCAGCATACATCAATATTTTTTTCTACTTTTTTTTCCATAAATCTCTTTAACAACTACAGACTTGCTCAAAACTACCAAACATTCAAGAATTCTCAGAATTTTAACACTTTTAAACTCACACAAAACTCTCCATAATATAACGGGCAAAAATACAAGAATGTGGTGCATGGTCCTACAATGAGTAAATGGTTGAATCTGGTGGAATACGGTAAAAATGTCAAATTTCACTAGACTTCTTCATATTGAAATGCTGACATTAAAGAATGCATGATTTTATACTGCAGTGACAGTGAGATTAAAAAACCTGGTTTTAATGGAAGTCAATGGAGGCATTTTTGCCTCGAAGATGTCAGGAGGGTATTTCTGACATTACATAAAAAATATTAACGCAATCAAATCAATTTTGTTGCTAATCTTTGACCCATCCAAGACTCTTATCACCCCCAAATCCCCATCTTTCTACTTTTTATTACATGGAAAATAGATCACTTTTTGAGTTTTTTGCTGTAAAAAATGAAATTTTTCAGATAATCACAGTGGCAATAAAATGTTTACAATTCTGAGAATTACTGATTTTTTTTTTTTTGTTTGTTTGTTTTTGTTTTTTGTTTTTGTTTGTTTTTTGTTTTTGTTTGTTTTGAGCAGGTCTGAAGTTCTCAAAAAGATTTATGAAAAATGAGGTAGAAAAAAATATTGATGTATGGTGATTTAATGGCAAGTTTATGTACATGTCCATTTTTGCCTCAAAGGTGTCCAGAGGGTAGTAAAATTGAGGAGGGCACAAGGGTTAAAGAGCTTTAGGTCATGCCACGTTTCAATTGATTGGGGTGTTCTACATGGTTCCATTTTGGGCCCTATGCTCTTGACCATTTATGTTAATGACACAGTTTCCTCTTTAGTTGTTGCCACATTATCTTCTATGCAGATGACACCATTGCCTATTGTTTGTCTGACTGTGCTAAACTTGCTATCAAGAATTTTCAACTTGAGTTTAATGTATTTTCAAGAATCTTTTATTCGTAAACTTATTTCAAATGCACCTGAAACGGAGTCAATGATCATGAATCTTTGCAGCTTTCTACTGTTAATGGCTCTAGGATTGAAAGAGTCATTGAATTTTAATACAAGTAGGACTAATAGGACTTAACATTGATATACCACATACACAGTTTGTCAGTAAGTTCCAACAGGATGTTGGCTTTCCATACAAATCCAGCTTTCTTTATGAGAGTTGTTGAGCTGGACACTGGCTATCATAACTCTCTCAGAAGGTTGGTTGTCCTTGGAAGGTTGGTTTTGACACATTTGTAAGGCCCTCACTGAAAAACTAACACTTTACATCTCAACATTTCTGCAGAGGAACCTTGGGGGCTTCATGTCTTGCTCTGCTGATCTGGTCCTTCTTAACCCATTAAAGCCTCGTATCATATTTGATACACACTTTCATAAGACCTCTTTTCAGATTTCAGTAGAAGGTTGAGTGTACATTTTATTTCCAAAAAAGGGAGAATTTTCTGGCTTTTATTTGAGTTATCTGACTTTAAGGAGTTATTCACTCTCTAACAGAAAAAGGACTTTGATTTCAAACAATTGTTTCCTGATGTAACTGTTTCACTGGTTTCCATCCATCTTTTCACTGTCACTATGTGCTTTATTTCTGGCTGATTGTTTTAAAGTGTTGTTTAGTTTTGTTGAGGTTTTAATGTGCTTGGTGAAGGTTGCCCCATGGGGATGGTTGCCCCATGGTGATGGTTGCCCCATGGTGATGGTTGCCCCATGGTGGAGGTTGCCCCATGGTGGAGGTTGCCCCATTGTGGGGGTTGCCCCATGGTGATGGTTGCTCCATGGTGGAAGTTGACCCATGGTAAAGGTTGCTCCATGGTGTAGGTTGACCCATGATGGAGGTTGCTCCATGGTGTAGGTTGACCCATGGTGGAGGTTGCCCTATGGTGGAGGTTGCCCCATGGTGGAAGTTGCCCCATGGTTGAGGTTGCCCCATGGTGGAGGTTGCCCCATGGTGGAGGTTACCCCATTGTGGGGGTTGCCCCATGGTGGAGGTGCCCCATGGTGGAGGTTGCCCCATTGTAGGGGTTGCCTTGTGGTGGAGGTTGCCCCATGGTGGAGGTTGCCCCATGGTGGAGGTTTCCCCATGGTTATGGTTGCCCCATGGTGGAGGTTGCCTGTGGTGGAGGTCACCTTGTGGTGGAGGTTGCCCCATGGTGGAGGTTGCCCCATGGTGGAGATTGCCCCATGGTGGAGGTTGCCCCATTGTAGGGGTTGCCTTGTGGTGGAGGTTGCCCCATGGTGGAGGTTGCCCCATGGTGGAGGTTTCCCCATGGTTATGGTTGCCCCATGGTGGAGGTTGCCTGTGGTGGAGGTCACCTTGTGGTGGAGGTTGCCCCATGGTGGAGGTTGCCCCATGGTGGAGATTGCCCCATGGTGATGGTTGCCCCATGATGGAGGTTGCCCCATGGTGATGGTTGCCCCATGGTGGAGGTTGCCCCATGGTGATGGTTGCCCCATGGTGGAGGTTGCCCCATGGTGATGGTTGCCCCATGGTGGAGATTGCCCCATGGTGGAGGTTGCCTTGTGGTGGAGGTTTCCCCATGGTGGAGGTTTCCCCATGGTGGAGGTTGCCCCATGGTGATGGTTGCCCCATGGTGGAGGTTGCCCCATTGTGGAGGTTGCTCCATGGTGATGGTTGCCCCATGATGGAGGTTGCCCCATGATGGAGGTTGCCCTTTGGTGATGGTTGCCCCATGATGGAGGTTGCCCCATGGTGGAAGTTGCCCCATGATGGAGGTTGCCCTATGGTGATGGTTGCTCCATGATTGAGGTTGCCCCATGGTGGAGGTTGCCCCATGGTGGAGGTTGCTCCATGGTTATGGTTGCCCCATGGTGGAGGTTGCCCCATGGTAGAGGTTGCCCCCCATCTTTTTTGTACAACACAAGAGAAGACACAGGTTTGATAAAGGTCAGTAACTGTCTAACCAAAATCTTAGCCGATCTTCTTTTGTCTTCTGGAAGTTCTCTTTCCGCCATTCCAGTGACCCCATCCATGACCTCCTAGTCCTTTTGGAAGCTTTTCTAGTGTGCTTGGAACTTGGGGGATTTTCTGAGGTCTAAAAAGTTGAAATCAAGACATTCCCTTCAATTTTTATTGACTTTTAATCCATGTTAAAATCTGAATCACTGTGAGTTTTTTCCATTTTTTGGTCAGTTGTAAAAATGGCTTGGTCATTAAAGAGATGAGTTTAAATTTGTGGTGAGACTCCCATAACGTTTGTTCTGCTCTGTTCGTTCTGTGTTTCTAAATGCAGTTTGGATTGTAACTAGGTATGTTGTTTCTGTTTATAGATTTATAGTCAAACTCTCAATCAGCTTCTCTTCTCTCAATCCACTTCTATTATTTGCAAAATTTCCATCATAGTTGCTTTGATTCCTGGCCAGATCAATCATGACTCTGTGCTCCAACATGCAAAGCATTTCCAGCTTCACTGTGACAGATTACCATCACTAAAATAACACACCCACATAAGAACTCATGTCAGCGCTTATGTGGAACCAGTGAAGAGCAGTCAGAGACCCTGGAGATATCAGAGGACAAGCATTTAGAAAAAGACTTGATAAGGTAGGAGCTCAATGATAACTTCAGAATTTTCAGTGAATTTGATTTTCAAAACTGAATCTTCTCAACTTTTCTCCCTCTGAGCCTGATGTTTAGATATCATTAAAGCTGTAGTTTCCTTAAAGATCCTAACAGCAGAGGTAAATTTGTTTATCAAATTTGACAGTTTTCAGGTATTCTTATGGTCCGTTTCTCATCATTGTCTCCTCCTCAGACCTAACATGAAATCAGTCAATGTGTCGAACAGCTCTGACCTCACATTTTGCTTAGCTGGGCGAATGACCATCATTGTCTCCAAAGCAGCCCTCCTCATCCCTCTCTGCATCTTCGTCCTCTTTCTTGGACTCCAACAATGGAGGAAGCAACGCTCCTTCAAATCAGCGAGCCACTCTGACATCTTCACCTACCATGTGGCTGCCTTTGAGCTGATGTGGCTCTTGGCCACCAGCTTTTATCTGTTTGGAGCGCCTGTTCCCACTCCATTCTCAACCCTGGTAGTGTGCTTTTTCCTTTTCAGTTCTTGGTACGGAGAGAACTACATCCACGTCCTGACCTGTGTGGAGCGCTACCTGGCGGTTGTCCACCCCATCGTCTACATGAGGCTGAGGAATGAACGAGGAGTCAGGATCAGGAACATCAGCATCGTCTGTGTCTGGATCCTAACTGCTGTCTGTAGTGGGTTTAGTGTTCAGCAGCCTCAGCCTCAGCTTTCCCTTCCCTTTCTGATCCCTTTTGTCCGCTGTTTGGTTGTTGTGTCCTTCTGCAGCCTCTCTGTCCTCTATGTCCTGGTTCGTCCTGGTCCTGGGGATGGACTCCAGGACAGGGAGCGGGTTGACCCGGCAAAGCAGAGGGCATTCTTCACCATAACAGCCATATCAGTGGCGCTGTGGTTGTGGTTTTGGGGGCTTATTAGCATCCCTGCTGTAGGCAGGATTAGTTCTGTGAGTAAAACTACGATGTGTGCGGTGACAGTGTTTGCATTCATATTTAACATTCCCAGCTCTTCAGTTCTGCCTCTGCTGTATCTTCACAGGGCAGGAAAACTGTTGGGGTGCTTTCATCAAAAACGCTAAGATGAACATTTGACTGTATTCTTCTATGCAGACGACACTGTTGCCTATTGTTCAGATGACTCTTTACAACTTGCTATGAAGAATTTGCAACTTGTGTTGGATGCTTTTCTCTCTTTTTAATTCATAAACTTCTTTACAATGTGAGTTAAACTAAGGTCATGCTGTTCTCCTGAGTCAGAGATGCTGATAGGTCGTTGAATGCTGTTTTTGATTTTATCCCCCCCCTACTGTTACCATAACCCTAACCTCTGGGGCTCAACCCTCTTTAGGTTTTTCTTAGTTTCTGTTGTGTTGTTTTTTAATTTCCCCTTCCTCCCTTTAACTTTACCCAGACCTTTAGAGGTCAGATGCCTAACCCTAACCATCTTCTATTTCTTTATTTGATTTTATTTGATTTTTAACCTTTATGTTTCACATTGCAACTGTGACTTGTTGGCATTAGAAATGAGGAAACCTCAATGTCTTTTTGAGAATAAATAAAGGTTTGAATGAATCAATGAACATTTTGTTAGATTTATGTGACAAAACTGTTTTTTTTTTCTCTTTTAGCTTTGTTTGAACTTTTGTGTTAGAATTTTTATTTATAAGCTGATGCCTTTATTTAAAACATTGCATTTAATTGATTTTTATATCACAAATATTTACTAAATATTATGTTAAAAAAATCACAATGCACGGGAGCACAGATAATCGAGTGGTTTAAGGCACTACCCATGTACGTGGGCGGCAAGGGTTCGAATCCGACCTGTGGCCCTTTACTGCATGTCTCTCTCCACTCTTTTCCGTGTTTCCAAGTCTATCCACTGTCCTTCCTCTATCAAATAAAGGCATGAAAAGGCCCAAAAAATAAAATCTAAATAAATAAATAAATAAATAAATCACAATGCACATAAATAAACAGGTTGAATGAAAGCCTCTTCTCTTTAAAATGGCTGAGGTTGTTGAAAATGTATTTTTTGTGTTAGTGTGCTAAAAGGAGTTTGAGGCTAGTGATATATACAATACAGTGCTTAACAAATGTATTAGACCACCCTAACCCTAACCAAAGTAAGGTTTATGCCACAGCTGCCCTAAATTAACAGCATTGGTAATTACCAAAATCATTTTTGATGTTTCTGCAATGGTTAATACACCAATATGTAGAAGCTCTTTAACCCAAATGATATTTTTAATGCTAAAATAGAATTATTATTGTTATCCATGAATTTTCAAGTTTACTGATTTACAAAAAAACTGAAAAAATATTAAAGCATATTAATATTTCTTGATTAATATGTTAAATTATAGTTATTTACTGTCATTACTGAACAGAAAAATGAGTTTTAGTGGTTGAATGTTATGCTTGATTCATTCAGACTTCTCAGAGAAGCCCAGTGAGCCGACTCAAATTTGAGTGAATTCAGTTTGAAATTCCTCATTCCTGTTCAAAATGGTAAAACGTGGAGAGCTGACTGAAAATGAAAGAGTCCGCATTAAAGCACTTCATGATGCTGGATGGTCTCTGAGGCAAATATGACAGGTGGTCTAATACATTTGTTAAACACTGTAATCTCAAAAAAAAAATCAAAAGTTCAATATTTTTTGTCACTGATTTCAGAAAGTAAGACCCATATATTAAATAGACTCATTACACATACAATGAAATATTTCAAGCCTTTATTTCTTGAAATTTTGATGATTATGGTTACAGAAATGAAAACCCAAAATTCAGTGTCTCAGAAAAAAAATTAGAATATTGTGAAAAAGTTCAGTATTGGAAAGTCATGGTGTCACACCCTTATCAGCTAATCAACCACCTGCAAAGGTTTCCTGAGCCTTTAAATCAGTGAAACTCAACCTGCAGCTCTCGAGCAGCATGTAGCTCTTTAGTGACCTGTTGCGGCTCTTTTAAGGCTTACTCGAAAAAACAAAACAAAAAAACTTTAACTAAAAACCTTCATGAAAGTAAACACT
Source organism: Cheilinus undulatus (assembly GCF_018320785.1). Taxonomy (NCBI): domain Eukaryota; kingdom Metazoa; phylum Chordata; class Actinopteri; order Labriformes; family Labridae; genus Cheilinus; species Cheilinus undulatus. The sequence goes on along the minus strand of NC_054886.1, from coordinate 34,623,978 downwards.
GTCATTAGTAAAGATTCATGGTAGGTCACATCAATAAATCATCTTCCCACATGAAGAAGACAGTCTTTAACCCTTTGGGCGCCACAGTTTTTTCAAGAAAATATTCAATTTTGATATTAAGATTTAAAAAGGCTGTAGCTTAGAGATAAAGGCATACTGTAAATGAGAAAAATCTTCAAAGTTTGTGGTGAGAGTAAATTCACTCATCTAATTTGCGTATTCTGATGTCACCAGGTGGCCTCCACCGCCACTGCTTCTACCACGTCTGCCCCTACCTCCGCGGTGTGTTTTTATCCCCCCTACCTCCGTCAACATTAGTGTTTTGACCACCCCTGCAACCCACACCGTGTCCCCACCCCAGCCATGGTGAGGAAACGCATCAGCTTTCAGCATGTGCTGCTTGTGGACTCTCATGGCACACAGACTCGAGGTGGCTCACAGACGCATGGTAGTTTCGGTCTCACCTGACGACTGAACGTCATCGTCAGAGGGGTAAATAATTCTCCATTCCTCCCGGCATTGTGAGTATTCTTGCTAAAATTTGCTGTCTTTCCCTCTTTTACGCACCGACTACAACCACTTCTACCACTTCCTCGTTTCCTTGACCGGCGTGTTTCTATTCAAAGTTTTTGAGAATAGAAACACGCCCACAAATGCACAAGTGATGATTTGTGCTGCCATGGCATCTGCTGGTGTTGGTCCACTGTATTTTCTGAAGTACACAGTCAACACAGCTATCTACCAGGACATTTTAGAGACCTTCATGCTTCCTTCTGCTGACAAGCACCATGGAGATGCTGATTTCATTTTCCAGCAGGACTTGGCACCTGCCCACACTGCCAAAGGTACCAAAAGCTGCTTCAATGACCATGGTGTTACTGTGATTCTGACCTGAACCCCTCAGAGAATCTATGGAAGATGAGAGACATCAGAGCCAACAATGCAGATGACCTGAAGGCCGCTATCAAAGCAACCTGGACTCCCATTACACCTGAGCAGTGCCACAGGCTGATTGCCTCAATGCCACGCCGCACTGATGCAGTAATTCATGCAAAAGGAGGCCCAACCAAGTACTGAAGGCATAGAAATCAACATACTTTTCAGAAGCCTGACATTTCTGTTGAAAATATCCTTTTTATTGATCTTATGTAATATTCTAATTTCCTGAGACACAAAATTTTGTGTTCCCATTATCTGTAAGCCATAATCATCAACATTTCAAGAAATAAAGGCTTGAAATATTTCACTCTATGTGTAATGGGTCGATATATGGGTTTACCTTTCTGAAATGAGTGGTAAAAATATTGACCTTTTTCATGATATTCTCATTTTTTGGAGTATGACGACGTGTTGCTTTCTTCTCATCTTTCCTGCCAATAAAACTAATGGACAACACACCTTTATTGATGATCATATCATTTGCAAATATACAAACTGTCCCTCACATTTGCTGAGCACACTGACCACATCAATCATTACTTTGTTTTCTTACATGCAAAACAACTCCAGCTTCAGTTTATCACTCTGACACATGAACACCACTCATCTGACACACACATATAAACACATGCCAGTGCTTATTAAGAACCAGTGAAGACTAGTCAGAGAGTCTGCAGACATCAGAGAAGGACCAGCATTTAGAAGAGCTCCTGATGAGGTGAGAGCTCATGATAACCTCTAAATATTCAGTACATTTAATGAGGTAAGCATTGACTTTAATGATAAATCTCAGCATTAAACTGAACCTTCTCAACTTCTGGACCGAGTAATATCAGACTTTTTCACCTCATAAGGATGATATGTCATCATTGCAGTCGTTCAGGATCTTTTTTAAGTTTTCCTTTCTTTTTTAAGTCCTCCTCAGATCTATCATGAACTCAGTCAATGTCTCAGACAGCTCCAACATCACAGGGTGCTTTGCTAGGGAAATTGCAAAAACTGTCGCCAAAGTAGCCATTCCCATCCCTCTCTACATCTTCATCCTCTTTCTTGGACTCCAACAATGGAGGAAGCAACGCTCCTTCAAATCAGCGAGCCACTCTGACATCTTCACCTACCATGTGGCTGCCTTTGAGCTGATGTGGCTCTTGGCGTCATGCTTTAATCTATTTGGAGCGCCTGTTCCCACTCCTTTCTCGCCCCTGATAGTGTATTTTTTCCTTTCCGCCTCTTGGTATGGAGAAAGCTTCTTCCATGTCCTGACCTGTGTGGAGCGCTACCTGGCTGTGGTCCATCCCATCGTCTACATGAGGCTCAAGAATGAACGAGGGGTCAGGATCAGGAACATCAGCATCGTCTGCGTCTGGATCCTCTCTGCTGTCTGTAGTGGATTTGGTGTTCTGAACCGTAACCCTCAGCTCCCCCTGGTTCTTCTGATCCCTTTTGTCCTCTGTCTGGTTGCTGTGTCTTTCTGCAGCCTCTCTGTCCTCTATGTCCTGGTTCGCCCTGGACCTGGGGATGGAGTCCAGGACAGGGAGCGGGTTGACCCGGCAAAGCAGAGGGCATTCTTCACCATAACAGCCATATCAGTGGCGCTGTGGTTGTGGTTTGGAGGGGTTGTTAGTAACTTTGCTGTGGGCATGGCATGTTCTGTGAGTCCAACAACCAAATGTGTGGTGACAGTTTTTGCATTCATATTTAATATTCCCAGCTCTTCAGTTCTGCCTCTGCTGTATCTTCACAGGGCGGGAAAACTGTCAGGCTGCTTTCACCAAAAAAGCTGACATGAACACTTGACTGTTTTCAGCCAAAGTTTGGTTTTGATCTACGGACACCTGGATGTGTTTAACCAAAGTATGTTGTATGTGAGATTGACTTTGTTGGACAACAGGCAGATCCTTTTACATGTTTTAGATCACGTCACATTTTTATTCATGGGGTGTTCCACATGGTTCCATTTTGGGCCCTATGCTCTTGACCATTTTTGTTTAAGACACCGTGTCCTCTTTTAGTAGTTGTCATGAACTTTTCTATACAGACGACACTATTGCCTACAGTCCTATTGATTCTGCAAAACTTCTTATCAAGATTTCACAACTTGTGTTTAATGATTTCCAAGGGTTTTGTTATTATTTGTAAACTTCTTTTAAGTCCACCTAAAACAAATTTCATACCAGACGACTGTTTAGATAAACTTTGTTTTATTGTATCAAGGTTTTAATGTCTTTGTATCTTGATGATGGTTTTGTGTTTGTATGGAATAGGGAGTGGAGAGGCATCTGGCTGCAGACCTCTATGGTGGACTCAGTTGTTACACACGTCAACAGTGGGACAACTTCAACTATGGGGCAGGAAAGTCATACCCTTATTGGGTTTTCCTTAGATTGTGGTGTATTATTTTTTAACCCTATCCCCTTCTTCTCCCCCGTCCTCAAACCTAGGCATCTTTAGGTTTTCCCTATTTTGTGGTTTTATTTTCTATTTTATCCCCCTTACCTTACCTTCAGAGTCCAGGTGCCTAAACCTAAGCATCTTTTGGTTTTCCCTAGATCCTTAGTTAGAGTACTGTTTTGAATTCTACAGGTTGCCCCATGGAGATTGTTGCCCCATAGTGAAGACTGCCCCATGGTCGAGGTCGTCCCATGATAGAGGTTGCCCCATTGTGGAGGTTGCCCCATGGTGGAGGTCATCCCATGATAGAGGTTGCCCCATCGTGGAGGTTGCCCCATGGTGGAGGTCATCCCATGATAGAGGTTGCCCCATCGTGGAGGTTGCCCTATGGTGGAGGTCATCCCATGATAGAGGTTGCCCCATCGTGGAGGTTGCCCCATGGTGGAGGTCACCCCATGATAGAGGTTGCCCCATAGTGAAGACTGCCCCATGGTGGAGGTCACCCCATGATAGAGGTTGCCCCATCGTGGAGGTTGCCCTATGGTGGAGGTCACCCCATGATAGAGGTTGCCCCATGGTAAAATCAGTTCTGTTGTTAGCGGCTAAGGCTATGCACATATCATCTGTTTTGTATCCCACAATGCATTGTGACTGGGCTGTGACAAACAGTGGAAGGATGTGTTATTGTTCTCATACTTTGTCATGTAAATCCTGGTGGGTTTAGCTAAATAGCTCATGATAAAGAGAGAGCGACACAGAGGGCCTGTGATGGGGCCTCCTGTGGCTCTGCAGACAGAAACTGCTATCTAGTAGGACTCAAGCTAACATAAAGATCTGTTAAAGAACTTTTTTCTAAATATGTGAATATTTTAAAGACTTCCTGTCACTGAATGTTTTTTTTTTATTATTATTTGGTCGCCAAGAGAAGGAAAAACAATTTTGTGCAAAAATGTCTTAGTCATTATTGTCACACAACAAAGCGATGAGTTTAACCCTCAGGCCCTCCTAGAGCCCTTTTAGGGCGTTTTAATTGTATTTTTTCCCCTTACTTTGGCAGTTATCATGCTAAGATGATGATATTTGACAAAGATGATAATTTTTAATGAATTTTCTGAAATGTCATTATGCATATTGTGTTGAGAGAATTTTCCACTGTGTAGACAAAAACTCACACTCTCCCTCCTAAAGCCATTTTAGGCCTTATTGACTACCATTAAAACCACTTATTTTCATTCTACTGCCACTGCAGTACAGAAATAAGAAATCCTGTTAATTCCTCTGTAATTCAGTCATTCAGAGGGAAAATTATGTGCACACCAAAAAAACAAACAAATAAACAAACAAACAAAAAACAAACAAACAAACAAACAAACAAACAAACAAAAAAAATGCCAAATTTCGCCATTTTCAATGTTGCAGAGAGGTATTGTGGGAGATAATGTCCTTGTTTGTACTGATAGGATATATTAGTGACTGTAGGCCAGTAGAGTTAATTATTTCAACTAAAACTACTTTGGGTGTTTTCTATGGATGTCAGATTGGTGAAAAATTTAAATTATGAAAATGAATTCACATTTGCTCTACATGATGAGGACTGGAGTTAAGGACCAAAAATTTATTAAAAAAAAAAGTTTTTCTTTCATGTTGAATATTTCTAAATATATCCAATGTCCTAAATGAGCTTTGAGAGGGAGAGTATGATTTTTTGTTTTTGTTTTTACACAAAACTTTATAGTACATCAAAATCAGTGTTGCTGCTAATCATTGACATATAAACTTATAAAAAAAAAAGATCTGCTTTGCATTTTTCAAATAGAATTTTTTTTTTGTGTGTGTGTCAGAAAATGTGGTATTATGTAAATAAACTGGTATTTTATAGGGTTAAAATTATGAAAAATGATTCAGATCTGCTATACATGATGAGGACTGGAATTGAGGACTAAAAAAAAAGTTTTTTCATTCATTTTTAATATTTTAAATATATCAAATGTCCGAAAAGGGCTTTAAGAGAGAGAGAGTGTGATTTTTTTTAAAGGACAGCCTGAGGGTTAAAGACTCCTGTAACTTGTGTTCTGTGTTTGATCTGTTTTTCTAAATGTGGTTTGGATTGTAACTTGGTGTGTTGTTTCTGTTTCCACCTTAAAACTCACTGCCAGCTTATCTTCTCTTAATAAACGTCCATTATTGAATAATAATAATAACAATGATACATTTATTCATGTAGGACTTTTAAAAACATTTGTTTGTAAAGTGCTTTACATGCAGGAAAAGCAAAAACTGAGGGAAAAATAAACATCAACAATCAGAGCAGAAGAGGAACTCTGTAAAATCAAACAAGAAGGGAAGAACATAATGTGGACAAAAAGGAAAAATAACAAAAATGAAAACGACACAAGTGGATCTTGAATGGCAGTTACAGTTCAAGATTATAAAATCGAATATATAATGGAGTCAGTGAAAAATAATATGATTACTATGATAATATTCTGCAAGATATCATAGGATGTGAGAGACGGAGAGAGTTAAATTCATATATTCAAACAAACAACCAAACAAATACATGAAGATGACGACGACATAATATCAGTGGAGATAAAACAAAGATTAGATTCAAGACAGAAATGTCATAGAAACGAGGACAGGTCAGTAAAATTTAGGTAGGTAAACATGAGATAGTAAAGTAAATGAACATGAGATAAGAAAGAAGGGTGTAAAATTATAAAAAAGAACGAGTAGCAGTGTAAATAAAAGAGATGTAATAAAATAGATAGAAGGGACATCACATAAAAGCGAGTCTGTAAAAGTTAGTTTTAAGGAGGGATTTAAAAGATGTCAACGAATCTGCCAGCCTTATCTCCTCGGGCAGGTCGTTCCAAAGTCGAGGAGCCCTGTCTCCTTTAGATTTCAGCCTCGACTTTGGAACGACCAGGGAGCCCCCGCCTTAGGATCTAAGACTGCGCGTTTGCTCTTAAGGGGTCGGAAATTCAGAAATGTAACCTGGTGCTAGAACCATACGAGCTTTAAAAGTGATCAGTAAAATCTTAACATCAATTCTTAAAGTAACAGGAAGCCACGGGGAAGTGAGGTTAGGGGTGATGTGATGTCATCTGTTAAAACCAGTTAAAAGCCTAGCTGCTGTGTTCTGGACTAGTTGGAGGCAGGAGAGTGATTTATTTGTAATACCATAAAGGTTTTACAAATAAATCCATCATAGTTGCTTTGATTTGCTGACCAGATCAATCATAACTTTGTTATCCAACATGCAAAACATTTCCAGCTTTACTCTGACACATTAGCGTCACTAATACAACACACCCACATGTAATCTCATGTCAGTGCTTCTGTAGAACCAGTGAGGAGCAGTCAGTGAGTCTGCAGACACCAGAAGAAGGACAAGCATTTAGAAAAATCTCTGGATGAGGTGAGAGCTCTTTGAAAACTTCAGAAATTTTAGTACATTTGGTTTTCAAAACTGAATCTTCTCAACTTGTAGACCGAGTATCATGAAATCTATGAGGCTGATGTTTAGTCATCGTTGAGGCTGTCATTTCCCTTAACCCTCAGGCATCACCAGGGACATTTCTGTCCATTTGGGCAAATTCTTCCTCTTTCTCTGTTCATCATTTTGGCTGTGTTAGTGCATATGGTCTAATTTTTTAACAAAGTTTCCTTTGAGGAAAATGTTTGAATTCAAATTTCAATTGCTCTAATAGGTCAGGGGAAGACTGTAAAACACATACACTACCCTTTAAAGCCATTAAGGACAAAAATGTCCACTTCAAAAAAACTGCTGTAAAAACTTCACAGATGAATATTTTTTTCTGCTTTCTGCTGGTCAAATCTTTTGATCAACTTCAGTTCTAATCAAAACAATTGATTATTGAATAATTTTGAGGATTTTAACCCTTTAAATGCCAGTTTGATTACAGGATGGGCTTATTTTTCCAAAAAAAAAAAAAAAAAACACACACACACAAAACAGTAATTATTTTCCTGAAGACTAATGTTGGGGTGGTGGTGGGTGTTTTTTTTAAATCAGTCCTGGGTATGTCAAGCATTAGCCAAAATATTGACTTTGATGCATTTTTAGTTTTTGTGGAGCATCAGATTAAATTTACTACCCTTTCGAGTCACTTGTGGACAAAAACGTCCCATTGACTCCCATTCAAACCACATTTTTGATCTTTAAGTAATGAAACTGGCATTTCAAGGGTTAAAATCCTCAAAATTATTGAATGTTTGGTAGTTCTGAACACAATTGAAGTAGTTTAAGAGGTTTATGCAAAAAAGCAGAGAAAAATATGAATCTGTTAAGTTTTAATGACAGTTTTTTGGAAGTGGACATTTTTGTCCTTAATGGCTTTAAAGGGTAGTAAATGAAAGTGATGCCCGAGGGTAAAAGATCCCCACAACAAAGCCAAGTTTAATTTTGAATTTTCACAGTTTTCAGGTGGTCTAACAGTCCGTTTCCTATCATTGTCTCCTCCTCAGATCTAACATGAAACCAGTCAACGTTTCAAACAGCTCTGACTTCACAGCTTGCTCAGCTGGGGAAGTTGCCATCCGTGTCACCAAAGTCGCCCTCCTCATCCCTCTCTACATCTTCGTCCTCTACCTCGGACTCCGACAATGGAGGAAGCAACACTCCTTCAAATCAGCGAGCCACTCTGACATCTTCACCTACCATGTGGCTGCCTTTGAGCTGATGTGGTTTTTTGCCACCAGCTTTGATACGTTCGGAGCTCCCGTTCCCACTCCTTTCTCGAAGAACGTGGTGTACTATTTCCTTTACACCTCATGGAATGGAGAGAACTTCTTCCACGTCCTGACCTGTGTGGAGCGCTACCTGGCTGTTGTCCATCCTATCGTCTACATGAAGCTGAGAAATGAACGCGGAGTCAGGATCAGGAACATCAGCATCGCCTGTGTCTGGATCCTGTCCCCTCTCTGTAGTGGCTTTAATCTTCTTGACTCTAACCCCGTGCTCCCCGTCCCGTTTCTTGTCAATTTTGTGTCCTGTTTGGTTGCTGTCTCTTTCTGCAGCCTCTCTGCTCTCTACGTCCTGGTTCGCCCTGGACCTGGAGATGGAGCCCAGGACAGGGGATGGGTGGACCCGGCAAAGCAGAGGGCGTTCTTCGCTATGACAGCCGTGTCAGTGGTGCTGTGGTTGTTGTTTGGAGGTCTTCTTACTGTCACGGCTCTGGATATGACAAATCTTGTGAGTGATGTCAAATGTGTGGTGAAGTTGTTTGCATTCATGTTTAATCTTCCCAGCTACTCAGTGCTGCCTCTGCTGTACCTCCACAGGGCAGGGAAACTGTCCCTACGCTGTCGTAGAAACGGATAAGAGGATTGTTGGATTGAATTAAACCCGTCTTTTTCTATACAGGCTGAATTTGTATTTAACATTTAGTATAAATGTGGTTGTGTTAGTTTCTTGCATGAGGACAGATTCTGATTATCTGGACACATTCTAATTTAAACTCAACATTTTGTGGGTTTTTATGTAAATGGAAGTTCATGGAGAAGTTTTTGCAGGCCTCAGAAAATGACAGAAATTTAAATAATTTTTGCATACATGCTGATGTACAGAATGTTCCTGGCATTTATATCCTCTCCAGAATATTTTTAATCCCGGCACAAAGCTGATTTATATTTAGAGCTACTAATGCATGTTGCTAAATCAATGATAATATGACTTTTTAATATGTTTTTGCAATTAAAAACTTGAATTGTAATCTACCAGTTTGGAAAGGAAATGAATAAATAAATCTCTGTGGTTCAAATAATGAAAAGAGGATGTTTGCCCTATTAAAACTCTTTTTACACACATGAATACCACACGTGAACAGAATGAGTTCAACAGGGAATGTGTATAGTGATAGTTTCTGTGGTGTGTTTGTTAGCAGGTTTTCATTTATTCTGCTGATGGACGAGGACTGTAGAAACTCGCTGCTCTGATGCTGCTAAAATTAGGTGTGCATATTTTTTTCCAATCCTGATTAGAAACATTATGTACTAAAGCATGGTAAAGCCACCCTAAAAGATGAAAAAAAAAATTAAATATTAAATTTCAAAAGGTGGAAAAATTACACGAAAAAAACATCAAAATTCCCAAGTTGAAAAAAATGTTGAATGGTGGCATTCGAAACTTGAATTTACAAACAGTTTGAAGTTATCAAGAGTAAAAAAAACCTGAAAACAGTGAATTTATTTTATATTTTCTTCTTCTAACTATTATTATTATTATTTATTATGATTATGATTATGATGATGATTATTATTATTATAGTGAAGCCACCCTAAAAGATTAAAAAAAAAAAAGAATAAAATAAATTTTTAAAAAATCTGAACAAGAACTTCTTTTTTTGGGGGGGGGGGGGGGGATTTCAGGTTAAAAAGTTGCATATTTAGATGAAAAACAAACTCAGAATTTCACAGTTTGGAAAGTTGGAAAATCAGAAAAAAAAGAAAAAATGAAATTCTGAGTTACAAAAATCTTGAATAGTGGCACTAGAAACTTGAATTTCCAACAGTTTGAAGTCATTCAGACTTAAACAAAAAACAAAACAAACAAACAAACAAACAAAAAAAGCTGAAAACAGTGAATCTATTTTATATTTCTTCTT